>NC_090896.1:27455111-27467611 GCF_036669925.1 Montipora capricornis
GATAAAGTTGATGATTAAGTGTAGGTTTCTCCCATTGAATATGAATGGCTTCTTTTATCTTAAGCTGGAAGGTGGTAGAAGCGTGATCTAGGATGCTAAAACAATCATTAGAGCACAAAGTGCGGCAATGCTCAGAATTCTGTAGATGTTTGAAGACGTGCGAGGTCCTATCACTGAAATTGTGCTCACGTACGCGCGTGGAAAAATGCTGGGTAGTTTCGCCGACATAGCTGGCACTACAGCCCGCACACAAAAACTTGTATACCACACCGCACGGAGCCCACTAGGGACGGGATCCTTCACACTGAACATATTGCCGATGCCATGGCTGTAATCCCCCGGCTTCCGTCTCTGACACTATATGTACCTTTTACTTTAAATTACCTTATATTGGTCCTGTTCCTTTTATCACGCGGAAAAAGGTTCCCCTTTTTGCTAACCGTTATTGTAATATATTGATATTAAGTTAGTTTTCTCATCATTTAAAATCGGCAACATGTTCAGTGTGAAGGATCCTGTCCCTAGTGGGCTCCGTGCGGGTGTGGTATACAAGTTTTTTTGAGGGGTTGTAGTGCCTGCTATGTCGGCGAAACTACCCAGCATTTTTCCACGCGCGTACGTGAGCACACTTTCAGTGATAGGACCTCGCACGTCTTCAAACACCGACAGAATTCTGAGCATTGCCGCACTTTGTGCTCTAATGATTGTTTTAGCATCCTAGATCACGCTTCTACCACCTTCCAGCTTAAGATAAAAGAAGCCATTCATATTCAATGGAAGAAACCTACACTTAATCATCAACTTTATCATGTTAATTTAAAACTTTCTTTGTAATCTTTTACATTGTCATGTGTCCCTTACAGCTAATTAGCATTTTGGTTCACACTATATATTCAACTCTGTACTTTGTAATTTACCAGTAAACTGAAGATGGCAGAAGTTTCTGTCGAAACGTGTTTTTAAATTTAAAAAGTGTTGTGTTGTTTTTTAAAATAAGAAGCCAAGGCTGATCACACAATCAGACTCAATCCGCGCAAAACTATTTACATTGCTTGAACATACCATTTAAACATGCGCTAAGTGCAAACACCTTGATTCAATGATCGTCTCTTCATCCAAAATCTATCCCTCCAAGAACCTCCCAGTCCACTCTCAAAAAGAAGGGGACCAATTAAACATTGTCCTTCAAATAATCACGCTGTCTGAAAGACATTTTCAATAATTTTCGTCAGAGTAGGGCTAAATATAAAGGAGTTTTTGTTGACGTAATGATCTCATAAGTTCTTTGTAAAATTTCAAATTTTCAAAGCATCATTGCTCAGAAATTATCTGGTACATCGGGTTCAAATTTTCAGAGATAGCTCATTATGGAACTGAAATTTTAAATGTTCAGTACCTCGTTCTTCGCTGACTGATTAGAAAATGATAAATTAGGACGCCAAAACAGCCATTTGAGGCAGTCAGTGTCTCCTGAAGAAAGGCTTTCAGTTACCTTACGTAGACTGACCACAGGTGATTCACCACAGTCGGTTGCTTTTACCGTCGTGGTTTGGGAGTACTAGGGAGTTTAAAAACGACGACGGAGACGAATACGACAACTCCACAAAACAATATCATTGGTTAAAAGAGCATAAATAATCGTGCTGCACGTGCAGCACGGATTTTTGCAAGTATCGTAGTGGTGCTCTACATAACGACGACGTGAATTCACTAAATTTGAGGTTTTCACGACAGCGTTCAATAAATTTTCTCATAAACAGTGTTTATTAAAGAAAATGTATTTAAGTATAACAAAAGAAAAAAAATCCTGGACAAAAGTGGGAGCCGGGGTCCGCTGAGCTGACCCCTAATTATCCACCCTTGCGTCTTGATCCAATAGACGATTTGTTACCTCTACCATACATAAATTAGGGGAAACGATCATAGGTGATTCCTGCTCCTGACCGATCATGAAGGGTAATAAAAGAGGCCACTTTTGTTCGATGGAAGGCTTTGGAACCAACCAATTTTACATGCTTTAGCTCAGTGAACAAACCAACCGAAGCGGAAGCACCTGTTGGCGTGTCAGTTCAATCAAGAGGATGGGGGAAACTAGCTGAGAACATCAGCGTTGAATTGCCAATCTCGTTCCCAGGCCTCTTAACCATCGAGAGTAGTTGTTGAATAGACCTTTTGGCAGTTACGGCGGCCATTTTGATTTCTATTGTTTCGAAAGACATTATGGGATGCTCAGGGGGCAAATTTATGTATTCACAACAAACAACTTCATTATAATGGGTTGGTTGCTCAGATAATCCAACCATTCGATGAGATTCACAAAGTACAGGAAGCGCATAACGCATAATAAAAGAAAGATCTTACCAAGCAAAGTGCTGATTGTCAACAAAGGGGAATATAGTGCTGTAATTTCTTCCTTTCTGTAAGTGCTGTAACTCCAATACGGAAATGTTCTTCGGACATATAACCAAGAACCATGGGAAACTAGCTGAGAACGTGTTTTGAATTGCGAGAGTGAGAGAACAACCAAAACTTGCTATCTGCTTAAATAACCTGATAACTCAATGGGAATATCCCTGGGGACTACTAAATCCACCTAGAAAATGCCTGATAACAAACCACAAAACCCTTCATATTAGAAGAATTCAAACGCATACCAATAGGAAATACAATTTACGCACGCGCTGCGGGCCTATTGCCACCACGGACTTACACTCTTACAACCTGGTAATATAGTGAGCGGTGCACTTACAGGTCACTACCACAAAAAGCCGAGAAAACTAAAACATTTCGCAGTTCTTGAAATGCATAAGAATGTGATAGCTTTTCCAAGAATCACCTAAAATGAAAAATCGTCGATATCATTTCATTTGTATTTATGTAATAACAGGGTTAATTATGTTGGCTATACTTGCCGACACCTTTTCCAACGCTTGAGGAACACACCTACGTGACGCCCACAATCAGAAGAACAAAGATCTTCAGGAACAATTTACCATTCTTAAGAAATTCCGTGGGAAATTTGAATGCTTAATTTACGAAATGCTCTTTATCCAAGAAAAGAAACCTGAGCTGAACACTCAATCTGACTCGATTAAAGCAAAACTATTTAGTATCTAATTGTTACCCTCTACGTTCCACATTGCAGTGTTTTTAATTACATGCAACGAGATTTTCACACACATTCTTAGTATTTAAAGAACTCACAACAATCTGACTTTCAGTTTTTAGTTTTTACGAGTTTGAAAATGATGAACGAATCCTCGAAACGTCATTCAAAATTATTATCACTAATTTTTACTCTCAATTAATCGAACATAAACTAAAGAAACAGTTATGAGACGAACTGTTTAAGGGCATGGAAGAGGACCTGTCTTGGCCCCTGAATGCACCCCTGTCCACATTATCTCTCCTGGAGCCCATCGTGGATTTTGTAAACAGGGTCTGAGATCAAATCTAAAGGCTTTACCCATTTTAGATATGTCAAATACAAAAGGCTTATTACATGTTTGTGAAATTTCAGTTAAAGCTGTGACTTCCTTAGCCTTGTCGTTACTGTACTTCCAAAATCTCTGCATTAATTCTGGCGAGCTTCCGTGAATACCCATGAAGGAGTCGCATGTGTTGGTCAACTTTTCAAACATCTTTACCTTGTTCGGATTTTTAGGGTGATCAAGCCTTCGATCGTCAAAAGAAATTAAATTGTCGCTTTTATTAAAGACGCTGTTAATCCAAATAGGAATTTGCTGATCCGCGTGTGGATGACAAAGGATTCGCTGAGGGTCTTGAGACAAAAAGCGCACAATGACGTCATGAGTAAATAGCGTCCAAGCTTCGTCCACGTAAATGAGATCTCCAAATTGACAGTGATACCAGCCCCAGCTTAACATCTTGGTAGGCCTGTGGCGTAACTCATATTTGAGCCTCTCAAGGCACACGAAATAGTCATCGTCAAGACGGAGGAAATACGTGAAATTATACTTGACCGCAGCCCACATCATTTGGTAGAGATATCGAAGGCCAAAACTTCGGCCGCCAACAACCGGTTGGAATTCTATGTCTTTGTAAATATGTTTTTCATTAGAAAGTTTCGCCTTATCCTCTTTGGGTATTTGAATGCCGTCAGTGAAAAACTTGCACCGCACCTAAAACAGAGTTATGGATTCAATAAAAGCGAATTCATAGTTCGCCTTGACGCAAAATGCGTTTACTGCCCCGTCTTTTATAGCGAGGCCACTTATTAAAATCTGCCTCGCGTTTACGACGAATCGTCTAAGAAGAAAATTACCATTTTTTCCTCACCTTGTATTTGCCATTATCTTTTAACTATGTCGTCTGTAAGGTGTGCTAATCGTACTGTAGAGGCATATAATATCGAGATAAGCTATTTCCATTTCTATGCTAGACTTTTTGGGCGTTTCGTCGCATTTCGATGCAGCACACCTCTGTTTTGAACATAATGACATCATCGCAAATGCAAAGGAAAAGAACTGAGGCTTACACTTGCCATTTTGCCGTTATGTCGACCGACACTTTGCCGCTTGTTTGAACTTGGCTTGTGATCGGAATATACATTAGAAGTATTTGTTAAGGTTCAGTCAAGAGCTCGACGTCGAACAATCGGTCAAGTTCTCTAATATATCATTTATACAATTTCCCAGCTCAATACAGCGCCGCGAGTACGCTGGTTCTAGTTCGTGCGCGGCTAGGCTCAAATTTCCAGCCGTTCGCGGCTTGTTGCGCCCACGTTACTCTCTCCAATCCAACGATAAATCCGCCATATTGAAATAGTTATCCGAGCAAATTATGCCCCAGATTTTTTCAGGCGATTGTCCTTGATCGATCAAACAAAACAAAGCACACGCCCACTGCTGCAAACCACCAGGGGCTGAAAATCTTAGCCTAATGCGAAGCTTGGGCAAATGTAGTTTGATTTCAGAATCTCTTAAATTTCACGGTGTCCTGGGAGTATTTGGTCAAATCTGCACGTACAGAGCTTCTTTTTTGTTTTGGGAGCGCCGTAATATGAAAACCTTCTTTGGCTTCATTGGACTTAGTTAAATTTCAAAAAGAAGGCCAGGGGTTACGTTACGAGTGTAGATCAGTGCTTTCCTAATTGTGATGACCGATAACTTGTACAGCTCGAAAGCGGTGCATGGAGGCGGAACCTTATAGGCTCAAACGTTACGAAAGGCAACCTGTTCTCTGCCACATTATTTTCCAGCCAAGAAATACTAACCTCTCCGTGACATTTCGTCCCCCCATGTCTGTCTTATTGCATCTCTCCTGTCTCGTCTTGAAGGCGCCGTAGATACAATAATTAGAAGCAGGATGGTTTGTTTTGTCTCGAGCTCTTTCAAATCACTGAATTCCTTTGTTGCAAACATGCAATCACTTCTATTGGGTGTAACTTGGGTCAAGTTAGCGAACATGTCCACAAGTGGTTGAAGGTGTGTGAATCTTAGTTGTGGCAGGAGGCCACCTCGTGGTTGAGGTGCTGTGAGGAACAACCTCTTCCAGTTCATAGAAAAGTTCTCGTTGCCAAAATACAACAGCGTAGTAAAAATAAAAGAATAAAGAAACACCCAACAGATAAAATTAATGCAATTCAATCGACTTGAGGATATTTTCTTCCTGGGATGTATAAACATTGTTATGCTGGCCAGTCTAGAGACAAGAGAGAAAAAAAAATCAGTTTGTTCATAAGGCATCCCATGTATTTTCAATAAGTTTCTCGATAAGACAAGAAGTAATCGAAGATTTGGAAACAGCGTGTTTGACAAAAAGGGTTGGAATTGTATCGCTTCATGATATAGCAACAGTATCATGATGCAACTTTTTAAAGATGTTTTTCGGCATGATTCATGGCAGTGAGGTTATGTTCTTTACTACGTTGGCCCAAAAGGGCAAACAAAAAAAAAAGAAAGAAAACGCAAACAAAGGGGAAAACATCACCAAACAAAAAAAAGAAAGCGTGTTAAAGAAAGAAACAGTTAATAAAATTGAAGAGCAAGACGTACGCAGGGAATGCACAACTCAAAGAAAAATAATTTAAAAGTACAATGCAAACAAAACACATGACATAAAAAAAGCAGGACGCAAACAAAATCGAGGTCCTGCATGTATAGCAAGCATTCTTGCTATACATTTGGACCTCGATTTCCTGTTAGCCTCGTTCCAATCTTCCTTATCTCTTTTTTTGTTTGCGTCCTACTTTTTTATGTTATGCTGTTTTGTTTGCATTGTACTTTTGTTTGTGTCATGCTTTTTGTTTGCGATATGCTTTTTGTTTGCGTTATGCTTTTTTGTTTGTGAGCTACGGTTTATGGTCCTTATCCTAAAAGACTAGAGAGTCTAGAGAGTCTAGGCATTTGCAAATGTCATTACAGACCACAACTTAAAGCAATTAATTTTTGCGTCTGTCACCTCGACAAAACGGCTTCCGACACTTTTGCAAAATCCACTAAAGTGATTACCGCGTAATAATTACCTCAAGTGCAACCAATCAGCGGAGAGAGAATTTTCAATTATCACCGGGGTAATTCTACTAAGTAATAACGGTAACAATGATAATAATAATTAATAATAATAATAACGCAAAAAATGCCAAAAGTTTTGAGAAAAAAAACAACAACAACATCAAAGAATTGCTATCAGCAACCGTACAATTTTTTTTTTTTTTTTACCGTCCAAATCTTGGGTAACATTTTGCTTTGAACTGTTGGTTACGCGGACCATGGGGAAATCTTGAAAATGACCGATTTTTTAAGTCACATTCCGAAAGGTAAAAAAATAGAAAATACAATTCGACAAAGTAGTATGGATCGAAAGTTTAACTATCATAGATTTGTATTGTGCAAAAAAGCACGTGAAGAAAGACCTATTAGAAGAGAAAGAACAATTTTTCCAGTTGGAGTTTGACGAGAAATATGAAAGACCTAGTTGCCGTATTTAAAACTAGACAGAAGTAACTCTTTGCAAGCTTTTCGGGCCTATCATTAAAACGTTCGACGACGGTCAAGCACCATTTTAGAGGCCCTGACGGGTAACATTCCGACAAGCGATATGGCCCAAAAAGTAGGGACAGCACATAAAATATAATTCCGACGAAAGACATCCTTTCCTAGCAAGGTCATTCTAGTCCTTTCGCGCGTATTCCATGTCGCCCGCCATGGAAAGCGTGGAACAGCTTTCCAGAGAGCAAATTGGAGTGGAAATCTCACGTCCTTCCCCTCTATTAACTATGTTCAGATTAAAGTAAATTTGGCTACCTCAGGTCGTTGTCAGAACAACGGCGGCAAAGACGCTATGCATAAGAGTTAAATTAAAAGGTTGAAAATTTTCAACTAGATTCTATCGAGACTTCACGTAAAACAAAGGACAACAGAAGGGAAATGGGAAGGCTTCTCCTTGTCCACTTCTCAAACTCACTTACATTCAACTTCACTTACATTCAACTTCCGAACAAAAAAACACTGCCCCCGCAGTTCCGCAGTCGACTGTAACGAGATGTGCAGTCAATTTCAAAAAGCTGCTCCTCAGTTTTCGTTTGAAACTTGTAAGTGGCCTCTTCGGCGACAAACGAGCCAGTTTTAATTTTAATTATACTTTCTCTCAGCGGGTCTGAGTACAACTCACCTTGTAATATTAAAACTCCCTCGATATGTGCCGAGCGATGCCGATATTAAGGAACCAGAGTAGAGTTAGCTCACTTATCCTGGAAGAAAATTGTTGCCAAGATGGCCGCACAGGTCTCTGCAATTAGACAAGCAAAGAAATGCTATTACTCCGCTAAGGTACTTCACGATAATGAAGGGAATTCATGATGTCACTTCTCGGATGTCTAATATCCATCCATAAAAGAAATTAGACAAAACGGCGTATCCTTTGTAGTCCACAAGAATTAGCCACAGTATTTATTATCATTTGGCCACTGTGGGACCAAAACTTTGAATGAGATCAATGGTTGCACACATCTGCATTATATAAGCAATCACTCGCCTGATAGCGCTAACTTTGAGTTCAACGACGACTAATCGCTGTAAAACGTTCTTTCCCTTATCTAAACTCATAAATTCAAAGCAGCTGGATTGGATAAGATTTCTGCTAAACTTCTTCGCATTTGCGCCGAGCTAATTGCTGAGCCCCTTTGTTTGATTTGTAATACCTCTATAACAACTGGTCTCAAGCTTTCCTGAAGAAAAAGAAGTTCTCAAAAGTAGTTGACTGCACCTGTCTTCAAACAGGAGACCGTGCTGACCTAGACAATTACCGTCCGATTTCTATTGTTCCAGTGGTTGCTAAAGTCTTTGAAACGGTTTATTTATGATCAACTTTTTGCTTTCTAAAGAATAATAATGTACTCTATACTGTCCTATCACCAGTCAGACTTCTAGTCGCTCCACTCTGCAGTTACCGACACTTGCTGACTCCAGAGCCAGACTAACCGGCCCTAAATCACAGTTATTGAAGGCTAACCGTATTAAAATGGGTGCTAAGACTTAAATACTCAGTTTATCAGAGCCATTTGAGATGGGTGCTGTGAGGCAACTGACGTATTATAGATCAGGAGAACGTGAATGCCGTAGTAATTTTTGACAGCATTCTGATTTCTAAGTTAACATCAAATTTCTACAAAAGCACTGAACTCGAACACCGGTAACAATGCATCATTAGCATTGCATTCATTGAGTACTGGTTGGCTGAACACTGACACTACTGCCTCTTCTGGAGTGAATATAATAACCTGACGTACATCAACTGCAATAATGATAGATTGGCCAGCAATAAACAATGTTCATTTCGTATTCTTAATTGCCGATTTGTTTGTAATAAAAAGCAGATACCATCAAGGATTTTGTAGTGGACAATGACCATTGATCATCTTAGTCATCATTCATAGCTGAAACCTGGCTACGCACATCTACGGTAATTTAGATCTGCATTTACTATTGGTGATTCGTAGACTGGACTCCTAACACTTGGCCTATACGATTTCACCAAGTGGAGGGATGTCGCTAGAGACACTCGTGGTGGTGGAGTTGGCGCTCCTTCATAAAAGCTCTCTGGGAAATTTCATAAGGATTTGACAGTCGATTCTATTGGTAACTTTCAGGGCCCATTTGGACGCAGGCCTGACATGAAACTACTTTGGGGGCGTTCCACTACTATGCACATTTTAATCATCAATCGTCCACCTTCATCAAACTGCATTCTGTTTTGAGGAATTACATCACGACTCATGGTGCGTTGATGATCACTGGTGATTTCAATTTACATCTAGACAACAAATCTGATCCTACTTGTATCAATTTCTTCAACTGCTGGAATCTTTTAACTTAAGGCAACATGTTCGTGAGCCTACTCATCGTTCTGGACCTCTCGACCTTATAATTACTAGAGAAGATGAGAATATAATAGGCCCTGTTTCCGTGACAGAGTCAATTATATCGGATCACAATATTCGCTAGAACATATTTACCTTGATTTCATGTCCAGCGAATTGTTTTATCCTTTGGGATAAATGCATTTTTCCGTCGAAAAATCAGTTACTTGGGTGGATCTTAGCAAACTGAGGTCAGTTATTCTTAAGGTGATCTGAAATCAAGCAAATCAAGGTAATATGTTCTAGCGAAAGCGGGTCGCAAATTTGACAATTTATCGGATTAACATATTACGCATAACATTCCAATGTTAAAACTTACCCAAGCCCCAACATTCTGCTTCTCTCTTGATCGTTAAGAACAAACAAATCCTAAGTTAAACCACACAGCAAAAAAAAAAAGATACCAAGCACTTCCCAAAACTACATTTTGTACACTTGTAGTATTTGAGATCCAAAATTACTAAAACAAAGTACTGAGCAGCAATTCCGTAACAACATAACAGAAAAATTACAAAACTGTGAACAACAAGCCCAACTAAAAAAAAAACAACAGAAAATGGTACTGTAGGGCGGGAGCAGCTCTAGTGAGAACTCTAACTAGTTTAGAGTTATTTTAAAAGACTGAGGGCATGTCTCTTAAGTCTAGAAATCTATAGCTAAAAGGTTCAAGAATCTCGAAAATCAGTACGCCATGTGATGGCTAGACCTGAAGAGGGGTTCTAAAATCTCTAAAATCCCCAAAGTTCTAGGAATATCTATGGTCCATGTTGTGAGTCTAAAATTTCTAAAGCTCTATAATATGTAAGGTCGTTTGGGGGTTCTAAAATCTCTAAAATCTCTAAAGTTCTAGATTATCTATGGTCCATGTTGTGAGTCTAAAATTTTCTAAAGCTCTATAATGTAAGGTCTTTTGGGGGTTCTAAAATTTCTAAAAATCTCCAAAGTTCTAGAATATCTATGGTCTTGTGAGTCTCAAAGTTCTACCGCTCTATCATATGTAAGGTCTTTTGGGGGTTCTAAAATCTCTAAAATCTCTAAAGTTCTAGAATATCTATGGTCCATGTTGTGAGTCTAAAATTTCTAAAGCTCTATCATATGTAAGGTCTTTTGGGGGTTCTAAAATCTCTAAAATCTCCAAAGTTCTAGAATATCTATGGTCTTGTGAGTCTAAAATTTCTAAAGCTCTATCATATGTAAGGTCTTTTGGGGGTTCTAAAATCTCTAAAATCTCTAAAGTTCTAGAATATAGAGGGTCCATGTTGGAGTCTAAAATTTCTAAAGCTCTATAATATGTAAAGTCTTTTGGGGTTCTAAGATCTCTAAAATCTCTAGAGTTCTAGAATATCAAACGATCTCTTTGGGGCTTCTAAAATCTCTAAACGTTTTACAGTTCTAGAATATCCATGGTCCATGTTGTGAAAGCTAAATAGCTCCAAAGATAAAATTTTAAAAGAGTGCTTAGGCCTAATCACTGAAACGAGCGCTTGGGCTTCATCGGTAAACGAGTGCTATATTCCTCACACTATCTCGGTAATAAAAAGTGTAGTTAACCGAACCGTTAAACGAAAGCTAACATCCTAATCACTGAAATGAGAGCTTAGGCTTAATCAGTAAATGAGTGCTATATTCTTCAACACAATCTCGGTAAAAAGTGTAGATAACCGAACCGTTAAAAAAAAAAAATGAAAGCTAAAATTTTAAAAGAGTGCTTAGGCAATACATCACTGAAACACGAGCGCTTGGGCTTGAATCAGTCAAACGGTGCTATGTATTCATCACACTATCCTGAAAAAGTGTAGTTAACCGAACGTAAAATGAAAGCTAAAATCCTAATCACTGAAACGAGCGCCCCCCCCCCGTTAGGGCTTAATCCAGTGCTTATATTCAGTGCTATAATCAGTATTAGTGCTATATTCAGTATTCAGTATTCAGTATTCAGAGCTAGATGTCATGTGCTTAATCAGTGCTATATTCTTAACACCGGATTCTCGGTAAAAAAGTGGTAGTTAAACCGAACCCTAACATTGAATGACCTAAAATTTTAAAAGAGAGCTAGGGCCTAATCACTGAAACGTGCGCTAGGGCTTAATCAGTAAACGCGTGTCTATAGTCATCACACTATCTCGGTAAAAATTGTAGTTAACCCGAACCGTAAAATGAAAGCTAACAATTTTTTTAAAAAAGAGTGCTTAGGCCTAATAACTGAAACGAGATGCGCTTAGGCTGAATCAGGTAAACGAGTGCTATATTTCATTACATTGTCTCGTAAAGAGTGTGATTTAACCGAACCGTAACATTGGAAACTCGAAAATGTCTTGCCATAAAAGAACGAGACTAGTTAGAAGCAGCTAGGGACACGTTTGATATTCTAGAACCTTAGAGATTTAGAGATTTAGAACCCCAAAAAGACCTTAAATATTCTAGAGCTTTAGAAATATTCGACTTACATCATGGACTATGGATATTCTAGAAAGTAGAACGTTTAGAGATTTTAGAAGCCCGGAGAGATCGTTTGAATTTGTCGCCTCATCTATAGCTATCTTCTAGTTTAGAGTTATTTTAAAAGAATGAGGGGTATTCGGGGCTTCTAAAATCTCTAACCGTTCTACCACTTTTAGAATAGCATGGTCCATGTTGTGAGTCTAAGATTTCTAAAGCTCTTTGGGGGTTCTAAAATCTCTAACATCTCTAAAGTTCTAGAATATCAACACGATCCCTAACTCTTTCGACCTTAAACAGTTCCTACAATCATGGACAAAAGTGTTGGGAAGGTAAACTTCATTTTACAGATACCCCCCTCCCCTCCACTAAAGAAACGTCTTGTCGTCATCAGACCCGCAGCGCCATGGTACAATAATGAAATCAAGGATGCAAAGACATTAAGGCGACGACATGAGAGACGATGGCGTCGATCACGTGACCCTGTTGACCATAGCAACTTTGTAAAACCAATGTAGTGCTGTGACTGACCTTCTTCAATCTTCACGATCAGACTACTACACGGATCTTATCAACAGCAATAGGGATGATTCAAGAAAGATGTTCAGGACCGTTGGAAAATTGTTGCATACGAAACCTGTGACAAATAGCAGTCAATTTCCGTCACATAGCTCAATGA
>NC_090896.1:27480111-27490111 GCF_036669925.1 Montipora capricornis
CAGCGTTCAATAAATTTTCTCATAAACAGTGTTTATTAAAGAAAATGTATTTAAGTATAACAAAGCTGGAAGTACCATCCGACAGACGTTTACAAAAGAAAAAAAAAATCCTGGACAAAAGTGGGAGCCGGGGTCCGCTGAGCTGACCCCTAATTATCCACCCTTGCGTCTTGATCCAATAGACGATTTGTTACCTCTACCATACATAAATTAGGGGAAACGATCATAGGTGATTCCTGCTCCTGACCGATCATGAAGGGTAATAAAAGAGGCCACTTTTGTTCGATGGAAGGCTTTGGAACCAACCAATTTTACATGCTTTAGCTCAGTGAACAAACCAACCGAAGCGAAGCGGAAGCGTGGTTTTCAGCAAATTGGCTGGATCAGTTCAATCAAAAAATCAGGATGGGGGAAAAAACTAGCTGAGAACATCAGCGTTGAATTGCCAATCTCGTTCCCAGGCCTTTTAACCATCGAGAGTAGTTGTTGAATAGACCTTTTGGCAGGTACGGCGGCCATTTTGATTTCTATTGTTTCGAAAGACATTATGGGATGCTCAGGGGGCAAATTTATGTATTCACAACAAACAAACTTCATTATAATGGGTTGGTTGCTCAGATAATCCAACCATTCGATGAGATTCACAAAGTACAGGAAGCGCATAACGCATAATAAAAGAAAGATCTTACCAAGCAAAGTGCTGATTGTCAACAAAGGGGAATATAGTGCTGTAATTTCTTCCTTTCTGTAAGTGCTGTAACTCCAATACGGAAATGTTCTTCGGACATATAACCAAGAACCATGGGAAACTAGCTGAGAACGTGTTTTGAATTGCGAGAGTGAGAGAACAACCAAAACTTGCTATCTGCTTAAATAACCTGATAACTCAATGGGAATATCCCTGGGGACTACTAAATCCACCTAGAAAATGCCTGATAACAAACCACAAAACCCTTCATATTAGAAGAATTCAAACGCATACCAATAGGAAATACAATTTACGCACGCGCTGCGGGCCTATTGCCACCACGGACTTACACTCTTACAACCTGGTAATATAGTGAGCGGTGCACTTACAGGTCACTACCACAAAAAGCCGAGAAAACTAAAACATTTCGCAGTTCTTGAAATGCATAAGAATGTGATAGCTTTTCCCAAGAATCACCTAAAATGAAAAATCGTCTTGATATCATTCATTTGTATTTATGTAATAACAGGGTTAATTATGTTGGCTATACTTGCCGACACCCTTTTCCAACGCATTGAGGAACACACACTACGTGACGCCCACAATCAGAAGAACAAAGATCTTCAGGAACAATTTACCATTCTTAAGAAATTCCGTGGGAAATTGAATGCTTAATTTACGAAATGCTCTTTATCCAAGAAAAGAAACCTGAGCTGAACACTCAATCTGACTCGATCAAAGCAAAACTATTTAGTACCTAATTGTTACCCTCTACGTTCCACATTGCAGTGTTTTTAAATTACATGCAACGAGATTTTCACACACATTCTTAGTATTTAAAGAACTCACAACAATCTGACTTTCAGTTTTTAGTTTTTACGAGTTTGAAAATGATGAACGAATCCTCGAAACGTCATTCAAAATTATTATCACTAATTTTTACTCTCAATTAATCGAACATAAACTAAAGAAACAGTTTATGAGACGAACTGTTTAAGGGCATGGAAGAGGACCTGTCTTGGCCCCTGAATGGACCCCTGTCCACATTATCTCTCCTGGAGCCCATCGTGGATTTTGTAAACAGGGTCTCTGAGATCAAATCTAAAGGCTTTTTACCCATTTTAGATATGTCAAATACAAAAGGCTTATTACATGTTGTGAAATTTCAGTTAAAGCTGTGACTTCCTAGCCTTGTCGTTACTGTCCTTCCAAAATTCTGCATTAATTCTGGCGAGCTTCCGTGAATACCCATGAAGGAGTCGCATGTGTTGGTCAACTTTTCAAACATCTTTACCTGTTCGGATTTTAGGGTGATCAAGCCTTCGATCGTCAAAAGAAATTAAATTGTCGCTTTTATTAAAGACGCTGTTAATCCAAATAGGAATTTGCTGATCCGCGTGTGGATGACAAGGATTCGCTGAGGGTCTTGAGACAAAAAGCGCACAATGACGTCATGAGTAAATAGCGTCCAAGCTTCGTCCACGTAAATGAGATCTCCAAATTGACAGTGATACCAGCCCCAGCTTAACATCTTGGTAGGCCTGTGGCGTAACTCATATTTGAGCCTCTCAAGGCACACGAAATAGTCATCGTCAAGACGGAGGAAATACGTGAATTATACTTGACCGCAGCCCACATCATTTGGTAGAGATATCGAAGGCCAAAACTTCGGCCGCCAACAACCGGTTGGAATTCTATGTCTTTGTAATATGTTTTTCATTAGAAAGTTTCGCCTTATCCTCTTTGGGTATTTGAATGCCGTCAGTGAAAAACTTGCACCGCACCTAAAACAGAGTTATGGATTCAATAAAAGCGAATTCATAGTTCGCCTTGACGCAAAATGCGTTTACTGCCCCGTCTTTTATAGCGAGGCCACTTATTAAAATCTGCCTCGCGTTTACGACGAATCGTCTAAGAAGAAAATTACCATTTTTTCCTCACCTTGTATTTGCCATTATCTTTTAACTATGTCGTCTGTAAGGTGTGCTAATCTGTACTGAGAGCATATAATATCGAGATAAGCTATTTCCATTTCTATGCTAGACATTTTGGGCGTTTCGTCGCATTTCGATGCAGCACACCTCTGTTTTGAACATAATGACATCATCGCAAATGCAAAGGAAAAGAACTGAGGCTTACACTTGCCATTTTGCCGTTATGTCGACCGACACTTTGCCGCTTGTTTGAACTTGGCTTGTGATCGGAATATACATTAGAAGTATTTGTTAAGGTTCAGTCAAGAGCTCGACGTCGAACAATCGGTCAAGTTCTCTAATATATCATTTATACAATTTCCCAGCTCAATACAGCGCCGCGAGTACGCTGGTTCTAGTTCGTGCGCGGCTAGGCTCAAATTTCCAGCCGTTCGCGGCTTGTTGCGCCCACGTTACTCTCTCCAATCCAACGATAAATCCGCCATGATTGAAATAGTTAGCCGAGCAAATTATGCCCCAGATTTTTTCAGGCGATTGTCTTTGATCGATCAAACAAAACAAAGCACACGCCCACTGCTGTCAACCACCAGGGCTGAAAATCTTAGCCTCATGCGAAGCTTGGGCAAATGTAGTTGATTTCAGAATCTCTTAAATTTCACGGTGTCCAGGGGGAGTGTTTGGTCAATCTGCACGTACAGAGCTTCTTTTTTGTTTTGGGAGCGCCGTAATATGAAAACTTCTTTGGCTTCATTGGACTTAGTTAAATTTCAAAAAGAAGGCCAGGGTTACGTTACGAGTGTAGATCATGCTTGTCTAATTGTGATGACCGATAACTTGTACAACTCGAAAGCGGTGCATGGAGGCGGAACCTTATAGGCTCAAACGTTACGAAAGGCCAACCTGTTCTCTGCCACATTATTTTCCAGCCAAGAAATACTAACCTCTCCGTGACATTTCGTCCCCCATGTCTGTCTTATTGCATCTCTCCTGTCTCGTCTTGAAGGCGCCGTAGATACAATAATTAGAAGCAGGATGGTTTGTTTTGTCTCGAGCTCTTTCAAATCACTGAATTCCTTTGTTGCAAACATGCAATCACTTCTATTGGGTGTAACTTGGGTCAAGTTAGCGAACATGTCCACAAGTGGTTGAAGGTGTGTGAATCTTAGTTGTGGCAGGAGGCCACCTCGTGGTTGAGGTGCTGTGAGAAACAACCTCTTCCAGTTCATAGAAAAGTTCTCGTTGCCAAAATACAACAGCGTAGTAAACATAAAAGCAGAAAGAAACACGCAACAGATAAAATTAATGCAATTCAATCGACTTGAGGATATTTTCTTCCTGGGATGTATAAACATTGTTATGCTGGCCAGTCTAGAGACAAGAGAGAAAAAAAATCAGTTTGTTCATAAGGCATCCCATGTATTTTCAATAAGTTTCTCGATAAGACAAGAAGTAATCGAAGATTTGGAAACAGCGTGTTTGACAAAAAAGGGTTGGAATTGTATCGCTTCATGATATAGCAACAGTATCATGATGCAACTTTTTAAAGATGTTTTTCGGCATGATTCATGGCAGTGAGGTTATGTTCTTTACTACGGTGGCCCAAAAGGGCCAACACAAACAAAAAAAGAAAACGCAAACAAAGGGGAAAACATCACCAAACAAAAAAAAGAAAGCGTGTTAAAGAAAGAAACAGTTAATAAAATTGAAGAGCAAGACGTACGCAGGGAATGCACAACTCAAAGAAAAATAATTTAAAAGTACAATGCAAACAAAACAGCATGACATAAAAAAAAGCAGGACGCAAACAAAATCGAGGTCCTGCATGTATAGCAAGCATTCTTGCTATACATTTGGACCTCGATTTCCTGTTAGCCTCGTTTCCAATCTTCCTTATCTCTTTTTTTGTTTGCGTCCTGCTTTTTTATGTTATGCTGTTTTGTTTGCATTGTACTTTTTTGTTTGTGTCATGCTTTTTTGTTTGCGATATGCTTTTTTGTTTGCGTTATGCTTTTTTGTTTGTGAGCTACGGTTTATGGTCCTTATCCTAAAAGACTAGAGAGTCTAGAGAGTCTAGGCATTTGCAAATGTCATTACAGACCACAACTTAAAGCAATTAATTTTTGCGTCTGTCACCTCGACAAAACGGCTTCCGACACTTTTGCAAAATCCACTAAAGTGATTACCGCGTAATAATTACCTCAAGTGCAACCAATCAGCGGAGAGAATTTTCAATTATCACCGGGGTAATTCTACTAAGTAATAACGGTAACAATGATAATAATAATTAATAATAATAATAACGCAAAAAATGCCAAAAGTTTGAAAAAAAAAACAACAACATCAAAGAATTGCTATCAGCAACCGTACAATTTTTTTTTTTTTTTTTACCGTCCAAATCTTGGGTAACATTTTGCTTTGAACTGTTGGTTACGCGGACCATGGGGAAATCTTGAAAAATGACCGATTTTTTAAGTCACATTCCGAAAGGTAAAAAAATAGAAAATACAATTCGACAAAGTAGTATGGATCGAAAGTTTAACTATCATAGATTTGTATTGTGCAAAAAAGCACGTGAAGAAAGACCTATTAGAAGAGAAAGAACAATTTTTCCAGTTGGAGTTTGACGAGAAATATGAAAGACCTAGTTGCCGTATTTAAAACTAGACAGAAGTAACTCTTTGCAAGCTTTTCGGGCCTATCATTAAAAACGTTCGACGACGGTCAAGCACCATTTTAGAGGCCCTGACGGGGTAAATTCCGACAAGCGATATGGCCCAAAAAGTAGGGACAGCACATAAAATATAATTCCGACGAAAGACATCCTTTCCTAGCAAGGTCATTCTAGTCCTTTCGCGCTTATTTCATGTCGCTCGCCATGGAAAGCGTGTAACAGCTTTCCAGAGATCAAATTGGAGTGAAATCTCACGTCCTTCCCCTCTATTAACTATGTTCAGATTAAATTAAATTTGGCTACCTCAGGTCGTTGTCAGAACAACGGCGGCAAAGACGCTATGCATAAGAGTTAAATTAAAAGGTTGAAAATTTTCACTATATTCTATCGAGACTTCACGTAAAACAAAGGACAACAGAAGGGAAATGGGAAGGCTTCTCCTTGTCCACTTACATTCAACTTCACTTACATTCAACTTCGAACAAAAAAACACTGCCCCCGCAGTTCCGCAGTCGACTGTAACGAGATGTTCAGTCAATTTCAAAAAGCTGCTCCTCAGTTTTCGTTTGAAACTTGTAAGTGGCCTCTTCGGCGACAAACGAGCCAGTTTTAATTTTAATTATACTTTCTCTCAGCGGGTCTGAGTACAACTCACCTTGTAATATTAAAACCTCCCTCGATATGTGCCGAGCGATGCGATTAAGGAACCAGAGTAGAGTTAGCTCACCTTATCCTGGAAGAAAATTTGTTGCCAAGATGGCCACACAGGTCTCTGCAATTAGACAAGCAAAGAAATGCTATTACTCCGCTAAGGTACTTCACGATAATGAAGGAAATTCATGATGTCACTTCTCGGATGTCTAATATCCATCCATAAAAGAAATTAGACAAAACGGCGTATCCTTTGTAGTCCACAAGAATTAGCCACAGTATTTAATTATCATTTGGCCACTGTGGGACCAAAACTTTGAATGAGATCAATGGTTGCACACATCTGCATTATATAAGCAATCACTCGCCTGATAGCGCTAACTTTGAGTTCACAACGACTAATCGCTGTAAAGTTCTTTCCCTTTTATCTAAACTCAGTAAATTCAAAGCAGCTGGATTGGATAAGATTTCTGCTAAACTTCTTCGCATTTGCGCCGAGCTAATTGCTGAGCCCCTTTGTTTGATTTGTAATACCTCTATAACAACTGGTATCAATCTTTCCTGAAGAAAAAGAAGTGCTCAAAAGTAGTTGACTGCACCTGTCTTCAAACAAGGAGACCGTGCTGACCTAGACAATTACCGTCCGATTTCTATTGTTCCAGTGGTTGCTAAAGTCTTTGAAACGGTTATTTATGATCAACTTTTTGCTTTTCTAAAGAATAATAATGTACTCTATACTGTCCTATCACCAGTCAGACTTCTAGTCGCTCCACTCTGCAGTTACCGACACTTGCTGACTCCAGAGCCAGACTAACCGGCCCTAAATCACAGTTATTGAAGGCTAACCGTTTTAAAATGGGTGCTAAGACTTAAATACTCAGTTTATCAGAGCCATTTGAGATGGGTGCTGTGAGGCAACTGACGTATATTATAGATCAGGAGAACGTGAATGCCGTAGTAATTTTTGACAGCATTCTGATTTCTAAGTTAACATGCAAATTTCTACAAAAGCACTGAACTCGAACACCGGTAACAATGCATCATTAGCATTGCATTCATTGAGTACTGGTTGGATGAACACTGACACTACTGCCTCTTCTGGAGTGAATTATAATAACCTGACTTACATCAAATGCAATAATGATAGATTGGCCAGCAATAAACAATGTTCATTTCGTATTCTTAATTGCCGATTTGTTTGTAATAAAACAGATACCATCAAGGATTTTGTAGTGGACAATGACATTGATATCTTAGCTATCACTGAAACCTGGCTACGCCCTAGTAATTTAGACTCATTTACTATTGGTGATCTGACTCCTACTGGCTATCAATTTCACCATGTCGCTAGAGACACTCGTGGTGGTGGAGTTGGGCTCCTTCATAAAAGCTCTCTGAAATTTCATAAGGATTCAGTCGATTCTATTGGTAACTTTCAGCCATTTGAAGCAGCTGACATGAAACTACTTTGGGGGCGTTCCACTACTATGCACATTTTAATCATCTATCGTCCACCTTCATCAAACTGCATTCTGTTTTTGAGTGAATTACATCACGACTCCTGGTGCGTTGATGATCACTGGTGATTTCAATTTACATCTAGACAACAAATCTGATCCTACTTGTATCAATTTTCTTCAACTGCTGGAATCTTTTAACTTAAGGCAACATGTTCGTGAGCCTACTCATCGTTCTGGCCATACTCTCGACCTTATAATTACTAGAGAAGATGAGAATATAATAGGCCCTGTTTCCGTGACAGAGTCAATTATATCGGATCACAATATTCGCTAGAACATATTTACCTTGATTTCATGTCCAGCGAATTGTTTTATCCTTTGGGATAAATGCATTTTCCGTCGAAAAATCAGTTACTTGGGTGGATCTTAGCAAACTGAGGTCAGTTATTCTTAAGGTGATATGAAATCAAGCAAATCAAGGTAAATATGTTCTAGCGAAAGCGGGTCGCAAATTTGACAATTTATCGGATTAACATATTACGCATAACATTCCAATGTTAAAACTTACCCAAGCCCCAACATTCTGCTTCTCCTTGATCGTTAAGAACAAACAAATCCTAAGTTAAACCACACAGCAAAAAAAAAAAGATACCAAGCACTTCCCAAAACTACATTTTGTACACTTGTAGTATTTTGAGATCCAAAATTACTAAAACCAAAGTACTGAGCTGCAATTCCGTAACAACATAACAGAAAAATTACAAAACTGTGAACAACAAGCCCAACTAAAAAAAAAAACAAAAGAAAATGGTACTGTAGGGCGGGAGCAGCTCTAGTGAGAACTCTAACTAGTTTAGAGTTATTTTAAAAAGACTGAGGGCATGTCTCTTAAGTCTAGAAATCTATAGCTAAAAGGTTCAAGAACCTCTAAAATCAGTACGCCATGTGATGGCTAGACCTGAAGAGGGGTTCTAAAATCTCTAAAATCTCCAAAGTTCTAGAATATCTATGGTCCATGTTGTGAGTCTAAAATTTCTAAAGCTCTATAATATGTAAGGTCGTTTGGGGGTTCTAAAATCTCTAAAATCTCTAAAGTTCTAGATTATCTATGGTCCATGTTGTGAGTCTAAAATTTTCTAAAGCTCTATAATATGTAAGGTCTTTTGGGGGTTCTAAAATTTCTAAAATCTCCAAAGTTCTAGAATATCTATGGTCTTGTGAGTCTAAAATTTCTAAAGCTCTATCATATGTAAGGTCTTTTGGGGGTTCTAAAATCTCTAAAATCTCTAAAGTTCTAGAATATCTATGGTCCATGTTGTGAGTCTAAAATTTCTAAAGCTCTATCATATGTAAGGTCTTTTGGGGGTTCTAAAATCTCTAAAATCTCCAAAGTTCTAGAATATCTATGGTCTTGTGAGTCTAAAATTTCTAAAGCTCTATCATATGTAAGGTCTTTTGGGGGTTCTAAAATCTCTAAAATCTCTAAAGTTCTAGAATATATATGGTCCATGTTGTGAGTCTAAAATTTCTAAAGCTCTATAATATGTAAAGTCTTTTGGGGTTCTAAGATCTCTAAAATCTCTAGAGTTCTAGAATATCAAACGATCTCTTTGGGGCTTCTAAAATCTCTAAACGTTTTACAGTTCTAGAATATCCATGGTCCATGTTGTGAAAGCTAAATAGCTCCAAAGCTAAAATTTTAAAAGAGTGCTTAGGCCTAATCACTGAAACGAGCGCTTGGGCTTCATCAGTAAACGAGTGCTATATTCCTCACACTATCTCGGTAATAAAAAGTGTAGTTAACCGAACCGTAAAACGAAAGCTAACATCCTAATCACTGAAACGAGCGCTTAGGCTTAATCAGTAAATTAGTGCTATATTCTTCACACAATCTCGGTAAAAAGTGTAGATAACCGAACCGTAAAATGAAAGCTAAAATTTAAAAGAGTGCTTAGGCCTAATCACTGAAACGAGCGCTTGGGCTTAATCAGTAAACGAGTGCTATATTCATCACACTATCCCTGTAAAAAGTGTAGTTAACCGAACCGTAAAATGAAAGCTAAAATCCTAATCACTGAAACGAGCCGTTAGGCTTAATCAGTGCTATATTCAGTGCTATAATCAGTATTAGTGCTATATTCAGTATTCAGTATTCAGTATTCAGTGCTATATTCAGTGCTTAATCAGTGCTATATTCTTCACACGATCTCGGTAAAAAGTGTAGTTAACCGAACCCTAACATGAATGCTAAAATTTTAAAAGAGAGCTTAGGCCTAATCACTGAAACGTGCGCTTAGGCTTAATCAGTAAACGAGTGCTATATTCATCACACTATCTCGGTAAAAATTGTAGTTAACCGAACCGTAAAATGAAAGCTAAAATTTTAAAAGAGTGCTTAGGCCTAATAACTGAAACGAGCGCTTAGGCTGAATCAGTAAACGAGTGCTATATTCATTACATTGTCTCGTAAAGAGTGTGATTAACCGAACCGTAACATGGAAACTAAAATTTGAATAAAAGAACGAGACTAGTTAGAAGAGCTAGGGACCGTTTGATATTCTAGAACCTTAGAGATTTAGAGATTTTAGAACCCCCA
>NC_090896.1:27502611-27512611 GCF_036669925.1 Montipora capricornis
TCCGCGCAAAACTATTTACATTGCTTGAACATACCATTTAAACATGCGCTAAGTGCAAACACCTTGATTCAATGATCGTCTCTTCATCCAAAATCTATCCCTCCAAGAACCTCGCAGTCCACTCTCAAAAAGAAGGGGACCAATTAAATATTGTCCTTCAAATAATCACGCTGTCTGAAAGACATTTTCAATAATTTTCGTCAGAGTAGGGCTAAATATAAAGGAGTTTTTGTTGACGTAATGATCTCATAAGTTCTTTGTAAAATTTCAAATTTTCAAAGCATCATTGCTCAGAAATTATCTGGTACATCGGGTTCAAATTTTCAGAGATAGCTCATTATGGAACTGAAATTTTAAATGTTCAGTACCTCGTTCTTCGCTGACTGATTAGAAAATGATAAATTAGGACGCCAAAACAGCCATTTGAGGCAGTCAGTGTCTCCTGAAGAAAGGCTTTCAGTTACCTTACGTAGACTGACCACAGGTGATTCACCACAGTCGGTTGCTTTTACCGTCGTGGTTTAAGAGTACTAGGGAGTTTAAAAACGACGACGGAGACGAATACGACAACTCCACAAAACAATATCATTGGTTAAAAGAGCATAAATAATCGTGCTGCACGTGCAGCACGGATTTTTGCAAGTATCGTAGTGGTGCTCTACATAACGACGACGTGAATTCACCAAATTTGAGGTTTTCGCGACAGCGTTCAATAAATTTTCTCATAAACAGTGTTTATTAAAGAAAATGTATTTAAGTATAACAAAGCTGGAAGTACCATCCGACAGACGTTTACAAAAGAAAAAAAAATCCTGGACAAAAGTGGGAGCCGGGGTCCGCTGAGCTGACCCCTAATTATCCACCCTTGCGTCTTGATCCAATAGACGATTTGTTACCTCTACCATATATAAATTAGGGGAAACGATCATAGGTGATTCCTGCTCCTGACCGATCATGAAGGGTAATAAAAGAGGCCACTTTTGTTCGATGGAAGGCTTTGGAACCAACCAATTTTACATGCTTTAGCTCAGTGAACAAACCAACCGAAGCGGAAGCACCTGTTGGCTGTCAGTTCAATCAAGAGGATGGGGGAAACTAGCTGAGAACATCAGCGTTGAATTGCCAATCTCGTTCCCAGGCCTTTTAACCATCGAGAGTAGTTGTTGAATAGACCTTTTGGCAGTTACGGCGGCCATTTTGATTTCTATTGTTTCGAAAGACATTATGGGATGCTCAGGGGGCAAATTTATGTATTCACAACAAACAACTTCATTATAATGGGTTGGTTGCTCAGATAATCCAACCATTCGATGAGATTCACAAAGTACAGGAAGCGCATAACGCATAAAAAAAGAAAGATCTTACCAAGCAAAGTTCTGATTGTCAACAAAGGGGAATATAGTGCTGTAATTTCTTCCTTTCTGTAAGTGCTGTAACTCCAATACGGAAATGTTCTTCGGACATATAACCAAGAACCATGGGAAACTAGCTGAGAACGTGTTTTGAATTGCGAGAGTGAGAGAACAACCAAAACTTGCTATCTGCTTAAATAACCTGATAACTCAATGGGAATATCCCTGGGGACTACTAAATCCACCTAGAAAATGCCTGATAACAAACCACAAAACCCTTCATATTAGAAGAATTCAAACGCATACCAATAGGAAATACAATTTACGCACGCGCTGCGGGCCTATTGCCACCACGGACTTACACTCTTACAACCTGGTAATATAGTGAGCGGTGCACTTACAGGTCACTACCACAAAAAGCCGAGAAAACTAAAACATTTCGCAGTTCTTGAAATGCATAAGAATGTGATAGCTTTTCCAAGAATCACCTAAAATGAAAAATTGTCTTGATATCATTTCATTTGTATTTATGTAATAACAGGGTTAATTATGTTGGCTATACTTGCCGACACCTTTTCCAACGCATTGAGGAACACACCTACGTGACGCCCACAATCAGAAGAACAAAGATCTTCAGGAACAATTTACCATTCTTAAGAAATTCCGTGGGAAATTTGAATGCTTAATTTACGAAATGCTCTTTATCCAAGAAAAGAAACCTGAGCTGAACACTCAATCTGACTCGATCAAAGCAAAACTATTTAGTACCTAATTGTTACCCTCTACGTTCCACATTGCAGTGTTTTTAATTACATGCAACGAGATTTTCACACACATTCTTAGTATTTAAAGAACTCACAACAATCTGACTTTTAGTTTTTAGTTTGTACGAGTTTGAAAATGATGAACGAATCCTCGAAACGTCATTCAAAATTATTATCACTAATTTTTACTCTCAATTAATCGAACATAAACTAAAGATACAGTTATGAGACGAACAGTTTAAGGGCATGGAAGAGGACCTGTCTTGGCCCCTGAATGCACCCCTGTCCACATTATCTCTCCTGGAGCCCATCGTGGATTTTGTAAACAGGGTCTGAGATCAAATCTAAAGGCTTTACCCATTTTAGATATGTCAAATACAAAAGGCTTATTACATGTTTGTGAAATTTCAGTTAAAGGTGTGATTTCCTTGGCCTTGTCGTTACTGTACTTCCAAAATCTCTGCATTAATTCTGGCGAGCTTCCGTGAATACCCATGAAGGAGTCGCATGTGTTGGTCAACTTTTCAAATATCTTCAACTTGTTCCGATTTTTAGGGTGATCAAGCCTTCGATCGTCAAAAGAAATTAAATTGTCGCTTTTATTAAAGACGCTGTTAATCCAAATAGGAATTTGCTGATCCGCGTGTGGATGACAAAGGATTCGCTGAGGGTCTTGAGACAAAAAGCGCACAATGACGTCATGAGTAAATAGCGTCCAAGCTTCGTCCACGTAAATGAGATCTCCAAATTGACAGTGATACCAGCCCCAGCTTAACATCTTGGTAGGCCTGTGGCGTAACTCATATTTGAGCCTCTCAAGGCACACGAAATAGTCATCGTCAAGACGGAGGAAATACGTGAAATTATACTTGACCGCAGCCCACATCATTTGGTAGAGATATCGAAGGCCAAAACTTCGGCCGCCAACAACCGGTTGGAATTCTATGTCTTTGTAAATATGTTTTTCATTAGAAAGTTTGGCCTTATCCTCTTTGGGTATTTGAATGCCGTCAGTGAAAAACTTGCACCGCACCTAAAACAGAGTTATGGATTCAATAAAAGCGAATTCATAGTTCGCCTTGACGCAAAATGCGTTTACTGCCCCGTCTTTTATAGCGAGGCCACTTATTAAAATCTTTCTCGCGTTTACGACGAATCGTCTAAGAAGAAAATTACCATTTTTTCCTCACCTTGTATTTGCCATTATCTTTTAACTATGTCGTCTGTAAGGTGTGCTAATCGTACTGTATAGAGGCATATAATATCGAGATAATCTATTTCCTTTTCTATGCTAGACTTTTTGGGCGTTTCGTCGCATTTCGATGCAGCACACCTCTGTTTTGAACATAATGACATCATCGCAAATGCAAAGGAAAAGAACTGAGGCTTACACTTGCCATTTTGCCGTTATGTCGACCGATACTTTGCCGCTTGTTTGAACTTGGCTTGTGATCGGAATATACATTAGAAGTATTTGTTAAGGTTCAGTCAAGAGCTCGACGTCGAACAATCGGTCAAGTTCTCTAATATATCATTTATACAATTTCCCAGCTCAATACAGCGCCGCGAGTACGCTGGTTCTAGTTCGTGCGCGGCTAGGCTCAAATTTCCAGCCGTTCGCGGCTTGTTGCGCCCACGTTACTCTCTCCAATCCGACGATAAATCCGCCATATTGAAATAGTTATCCGAGCAAATTATGCCCCAGATTTTTTCAGGCGATTGTCCTTGATCGATCAAACAAAACAAAGCACACGCCCACTGCTGCAAACCACCAGGGGCTGAAAATCTTAGCCTAATGCGAAGCTTGGGCAAATGTAGTTTGATTTCAGAATCTCTTAAATTTCACGGTGTCCAGGGGAGTGTTTGGTCAAATCTGCACGTACAGAGCTTCTTTTTTGTTTTGGGAGCGCCGTAATATGAAAACCTTCTTTGGCTTCATTGGACTTAGTTAAATTTCAAAAAGAAGGCCAGGGGTTACGTTACGAAGTGTAGATCAGTGCTTTTCTAATTGTGATGACCGATAACTTGTACAACTCGAAAGCGGTGCATGGAGGAGGAACCTTATAGGCTCAAACGTTACGAAAGGCAACCTGTTCTCTGCCACATTATTTTCCAGCCAAGAAATACTAACCTCTCCGTGACATTTCGTCCCCCATGTCTGTCTTATTGCATCTCTCCTGTCTCGTCTTGAAGGCGCCGTAGATACAATAATTAGAAGCAGGATGGTTTGTTTAGTCTCGAGCTCTTTCAAATCACTGAATTCCTTTGTTGCAAACATGCAATCACTTCTATTGGGTGTAACTTGGGTCAAGTTAGCGAACATGTCCACAAGTGGTTGAAGGTGTGTGAATCTTAGTTGTGGCAGGAGGCCACCTCGTGGTTGAGGTGCTTTGAGGAACAACCTCTTCCAGTTCATAGAAAAGTTCTCGTTGCCAAAATACAACAGCGTAGTAAACATAAAAGCAGAAAGAAACACGCAACAGATAAAATTAATGCAATTCAATCGACTTGAGGATATTTTCTTCCTGGGATGTATAAACATTGTTATGCTGGCCAGTCTAGAGACAAGAGAGAAAAAAAATCAGTTTGTTCATAAGGCATCCCATGTATTTTCAATAAGTTTCTCGATAAGACAAGAAGTAATCGAAGATTTGGAAACAGCGTGTTTGACAAAAAAGGTTTTGAATTGTATCGCTTCATGATATAGCAACAGTATCATGATGCAACTTTTTAAAGATGTTTTTCGGCATGATTCATGGCAGTGAGGTTATGTTCTTTACTACGGTGGCCCAAAAGGGCCAACACAAACAAAAAAAGAAAACGCAAACAAAGGGGAAAACATCACCAAACAAAAAAAAGAAAGCGTGTTAAAGAAAGAAACAGTTAATAAAATTGAAGAGCAAGACGTACGCAGGGAATGCACAACTCAAAGAAAAATAATTTAAAAGTACAATGGAAACAAAATAGCATGACATAAAAAAAAGCAGGACGCAAACAAAATCGAGGTCCTGCATGTATAGCAAGCATTCTTGCTATACATTTGGACCTCGATTTCCTGTTAGCCTCGTTTCCAATCTTCCTTATCTCTTTTTTTGTTTGCGTCCTGCTTTTTTTATGTCATGCTGTTTTGTTTGCATTGTACTTTTTTGTTTGTGTCATGCTTTTTTGTTTGCGATATGCTTTTTTGTTTGCGTTATGCTTTTTTGTTTGTGAGCTACGGTTTATGGTCCTTATCCTAAAAGACTAGAGAGTCTAGAGAGTCTAGGCATTTGCAAATGTCATTACAGACCACAACTTAAAGCAATTAATTTTTGCGTCTGTCACCTCGACAAAACGGCTTCCGACACTTTTGCAAAATGCACTAAAGTGATTACCGCGTAATAATTACCTCAAGTGCAACCAATCAGCGGAGAGAATTTTCAATTATCACCGGGGTAATTCTACTAAGTAATAACGGTAACAATGATAATAATAATTAATAATAATAATAACGCAAAAAATGCCAAAAGTTTGAGAAAAAAAAACAACAACAACATCAAAGAATTGCTATCAGCAACCGTACAATTTTTTTTTTTTTTTACCGTCCAAATCTTGGGTAACATTTTGCTTTGAACTGTTGGTTACGCGGACCATGGGGAAATCTTGAAAAATGACCGATTTTTTAAGTCACATTCCGAAAGGTAAAAAAATAGAAAATACAATTCGACAAAGTAGTATGGATCGAAAGTTTAACTATCATAGATTTGTATTGTGCAAAAAAGCACGTGAAGAAAGACCTATTAGAAGAGAAAGAACAATTTTTCCAGTTGGAGTTTGACGAGAAATATGAAAGACCTAGTTGCCGTATTTAAAACTAGACAGAAGTAACTCTTTGCAAGCTTTTCGGGCCTATCATTAAAAACGTTCGACGACGGTCAAGCACCATTCTAGAGGCCCTGACGGGGTAAATTCCGACAAGCGATATGGCCCAAAAAGTAGGGACAGCACATAAAATAAAATTCCGACGAAAGACATCCTTTCCCAGCAAGGTCATTCTAGTCCTTTCGCGCTTATTCCATGTCGCTCGCCATGGAAAGCGTGTAACAGCTTTCCAGAGATCAAATTGGAGTGAAATCTCACGTCCTTCCCCTCTATTAACTATGTTCAGATTAAATTAAATTTGGCTACCTCAGGTCGTTGTCAGGACAACAACGGCAAAGACGCTATGCATAAGAGTTAAATTAAAAGGTTGAAAATTTTCACTATATTCTATCGAGACTTCACGTAAAACAAAAGACAACAGAAGGGAAATGGGAAGGCTGCTCCTTGTTAGGCATAAAAGTATAAAGCCTCCCGGCTACATCTCAGAATACTTGTCCACTTACATTCAACTTCACTTACATTCAACTTCGAACAAAAAAACACTGCCCCCGCAGTTCCGCAGTCGACTGTAACGAGATGTTCAGTCAATTTCAAAAATCTGCTCCTCGGTTTTCGTTTGAAACTTGTAAGTGGCCTCTTCGGCGACAAACGAGCCAGTTTTAATTTTAATTATACTTTCTCTTAGCGGGTCTGAGTACAACTCACCTTGCAGACCTCGTAACATTAAAACCTCCCTCGATATGTGCCGAGCGATGCCGATTAATTAAGGAACCACAGCAGAGTTAGCTCGCCTTATCCTGGAAGAAAATTTGTTGCCAAGATGGCCACACAGGTCTCTGAAATTAGGCAAGCAAAGAAATCCTATTACTCCGCTAAGGCACTTCACGATAATGAAGGGAATTCATGATGTCACTTCTCGGAGGTCTAATATCCATCCATAAAAGAAATTAAACAAAACGGCGTATCCTTTGTAATCGACAAGAATTAGCCACAGCATTTAATTATCATTTGGCCACTGTGGGACCAAAACTTTGAATGAGATCAATGGTTGCACACATCTGCATTATATGAGCAAGCCCTCGCCTGATAGCACTAACTTTGAGTTCACGACGACTAATCGATCCAAAGTTCTTTCCCTTTTATCTAAACTCAGTAAATTCAAAGCAGCTGGATTGGATAAGATTTCTGCTAAACTTCTTCGCATTTGCGCCGAGCTAATTGCTGACCCGCTTTGTTTGATTTTTAATACCTCTGTAACAACTGGTATTGATCTTTCCTGAAGAAAAAGAAGTGCTCAAAAGTAGTTGACTGTACCAGTCTTCAAACAAGGAGACCGGACTGACCTAGACAATTACCGTCCGATTTCTATTGTTCCAGTGGCTGCTAAAGTCTTTGAAAAGGTTATTTATGATCAACTTTTTGCTTTTCTAATGAATAATAATGTACTCTATACTCTCCTCTCACCAGTCAGGCTTCTAGTCGCTCCAATCTACAGTTACCGACACCTGCTGACTCCAGAGCCAGACTAACCGGCCCTAAATCACAGTTATTGAAGGCTAACCTTTTTAAAATGGGTGCTAAGACTTAAATACTATTTATCAAAGCGATTTGAGATGGGTGCTGTGAGGCAACTGACGTATATTATAGATCAGGAGAACGTGAATGCCGTAGTAATTTTGACAGCATTCTGATTTCTAAGTTAACATGCAAAGTTCTACAAAAGCACTGAACTCGAACACCGGAAACAATGCATCATTAGCAGTGCATTCATTGAGTACTGGTTGGATGAACACTGACACCACTGCCTTCTCTGGAGTGAATTATAATAACCTGATTTACATCAAATGTAATAATGATAGATTGGCCAGCACTAAACAATGTTCATTTCGTATTCTTAATTGCCGATTTGTTTGTTATAAAACATGCTACGCCGAATGTGACAAAATATCAAGTCCGCTAAAAATAAAACAAGTCACACCATTTATAATCAAGTTGCCAACAATTAGCATCAATTTGTTTGTTGACCAAATCAAATTCCTCGCAATTTATGTCACTTCTCTTGTTGTGCAATTCATGTATTCAAGGCCCGCGCATCGAATGTCAAGCTCGATAATTTCAATTCAAGATGCTTGTTTTATAAATCAAGAAGGGAGAGAATAGCTTTTGATCAATTCTATTTTCGAGGGGGACTGAACACCTGTGGCAAAATGATTAAAAATCTGAGCGAGACAGTGGCCACTGAAAGTATCGAGGATCTTGGTCTACAGGTGAATCTTTCACTCAGCCCAAGCACAGGAATACTCGTTCCTCGCATGTCACTATAACTTCACCCAGTTCCCGAAGTTGTGAAGAGTAACTCGCTCAGAGACCCAATTGCGAATGATCAGCAAAATGAAGCACATCTACAACAAGCAGTTTGAGTAACCAATAAGAAAATTATGGCTAAAAAAACTGACAACAGGAGACATTAGGGAGTTTAAGAAACCAAGAAGGCTACGGCGACGAAGACGTTACTTCAAACTATTAGCTTGAGCTATCCTAAGTGCTAAGTGTTTCAAGGTGTTTCAATCTTGTTTATGTTGTATAAGACAGGCGAAGTATTCGATAACCAGAATCGTACGAACGGATTTGAAAAAAAGAGAAAGAACAAAAGATTTACTGTTTGTTGTCCATGTTGTCGTCAAAACCCGAAAATTGGTCATTTCACGTTGTTGTTTTGATGAGTACGAGAGAGAAATGCCTTACAAAAATGCGTGCCGCACGTGCAGCATGACAATTTCTTCCTCTTTTAGGGCCTGTTTAATTTATAAGAGGCGAGCCAGCCCTGTTAGACGGGCTGGCCTGGTAAAAAGGGATTTCAGCCAGGTTTACCGGGATGAATTTTAGGAATTTGTTTACGTGTCTTGTAACCGTCAAAGTCACGCATGGGGTACCTGGTGAATTTTCTTGCTTTGACGTTCGAGACGAAAGGTTCATTTTAGCGCTAGCAAGTACGGAATGGCATTTTAAAACAAAAGATGCAAAAATAATTCTGGGATTATGCAAATCCGACTACGTTTTCAAGGAAACCCACACGTCATGAGAATTTTTCATTCCAGCTAACCGGGCTGGACCGTTTATATGAGAATTTTTCAGCCTGGCTTGCCGAGATCTCCGTAGCTTAGACCGGGATCTCCGCAAGTGGGCCAGCCCGCCTTGTGATATAAACGAACCGAAATTTTACTAAATGAAAACAGGCATGAGCCGAGATCTTGGCAAAGGGGTTCTAGCCGGACTGGCCCGCCTCATATATTAAAACAGGTGATATTACTGTTTATTGGTGTTGTCGTTGCCGTAGCAGTTGTAATTTCTTAAACTCCCAATTGGGACGATAAACGGGTTGCCCGCCATTACTGGTGCAGTTCCCCTCGAAAATAGAATTGATCAAAAGCTATTCTCTCCCTTCTTGATTTATAAAACAAGCATCTTGAATTGAAATTATCGAGCTTGACATTCGATGCGCGGGCCTTGAATACATGAATTGCACAACAAGAGAAGTGACATAAATTGCGAGGAATTTGATTTGGTCAACAAACAAATTGATGCTAATTGTTGGCAACTTGATTATAAATGGTGTGACTTGTTTTATTTTTAGCGGACTTGATATTTTGTCACATTCGGCGTAGCATAGATACCATCAAGGATTTTGTAGTGGACAATGACATTGATATCTTAGCTATCACGGAAACCTGGCTACGCCCAAGTAATTTAGACTCACTTACTATTGGTGATCTGACTCCTACTGGCTATCAATTTCATCATGTCGCTAGAGACACTTGTGGTGGTGGAGTTGGGCTCCTTCATAAAAGCTCTCTGAATTTTCATAAGGATTCAGTCGATTCTATTGGTAACTTTCAGTCATTTGAAGCAGCTGACATGAAACTACATTGGCGTTCTACTACTATGCACATTTTAATCATCTATCGTCCACCTTCATCAAACTGCATTCTGTTTTTGAGTAATTACATCACGACTCCTGGTGCA
>NC_090896.1:27515111-27520111 GCF_036669925.1 Montipora capricornis
TAGTAGTGGCGAACCATTAAATAGGACAATTCCAGTTAAAATAAACAGGTGTCTGTTTTAAATCAAAGCTTAAAACTTTGTTCGCTTAGTGCTTAGTTGACAAAGAAATCCAAAGTAAAAATAACAGTTGATTTTTTTGGTCACAGGAGCACTTAAATTAGTTCAAATTTCTTTTTAGATTGCGCCCATGCCACCAAATTTATTTTTATCTGCTGTTCCCAGAACGTCGCAGTCCACTCTAAAAAAAAGGGGACCAATTAGATATCGTCCTTCAAATAATCACGCTGTCTGAAGGACATTTTCACTAATTTTCGTCAGAGTAGGGCTAAATATAAGGGAGTTTTTGTTGACGTAATGATCTCATAAGTTCTTTGTAAAATTTCAAATTTTCAAAGCATCATTGATCAGAAATTATCTGGTACATCGGGTTCTAATTTTCAAAGATAGCTCCTCATGGAACTGAAATTTTAAATGTTCAGTACCTCTTTCTTCGCTGACTGATTAGAAAATGATAAATTAGGACGCCAAAATAGCTATTTGAGGCAGTCAGTGTCCCCTGGAGAAAGCCTTGCAGTTACCTTACGTAGACTGACCACAGGCAACTCACCACAGTCGGTTGCTTTTGCATACCGTCGTGGTTTGGGAGTACTAGGGAGTTTAAAAACGACGACGGCTACGAATACGACAACTCCACAAAACAATATCATTGGTTAAAAGAGCATAAATAATCGTGCTGCACGTGCAGCACGGATTTTTGCAAGTATCGTAGTGGTGCTCTACTTTAACGACGACGTGAATTCACCAAATTTGAGGTTTTCGCGACAGCGTTCAATAAATTTTCTCATAAACAGTGTTTATTAAAGAAAATGTATTTAAGTATAACAAAGCTGGAAGTACCATCCGACACACGTTTACAAAAGAAAAAAAAATCCTGGACAAAAGTGGGAGCCGGGGTCCGCTGAGCTGACCCCTAAATCCACCCTTGCGTCTTGATCCAATAGACGATTTGTTACCTCTACCATACATAAATTAGGGGAAACGATCATAGGTGATTCCTGCTCTTGACCGAGCATGAATAGTAATAAAGGAGGCCACTTTTGTTCGATGGAAGGCTTTGGAACCAAACAATTTTACATGCTTTAGCTCAGTGAACAAACCAACCGAAGCGGAAGCACCTCAGTGTTGGCGGTGTTTCCAGCAAATTATGAACGGATAAATAAAAGAAAAAATCAGTTCAATCAAGAGGATGGGGAAAACTAGCTGAGAACATCAACGTTGAATTGCCAATCTCGTTCCCAGGCCTTTTAACCATCGAGAGTAGTTGTTGAATAGAGCTTTTTGCAGGTACGGCGGCCATTTTGATTTCTATTGTTTCGAAAGACATTATGGGATGCTCAGGGGGCAAATTTATGTATTCACAACAAACAACTTCATTATAGAGCGGTTTTCAATTGAGTGTCGAAAGTAATTAGCGAATTACTTTGGTTTTGCATCTACTTCACTCAGTGATTGGTTCAAATTTTTCGCGCCACTTTTTCAACCAATCAGAAGTGAAACCAAAACCAATTGTGGCTCGCGCGTGCACATTTTCCCGCCTTTTGTGTCGGCTACGTGTAATTACTTCGAGTTTTGATTGGTTTACTGTATTGTCTCCGTCCTTTTTGATTGGTTAAAGTAATTACTATGGTTTTGGTTTTACGACACTCATTTGAAAACCGCTCTAATGGTTGGTTGCTCAGATAATCCAACCATTCGATGAGATTCACAAAGGACAGGAAGCGCATAACGCATAATAATAATAGAAAAATCTTACCAAGCAAAGTGCTGATTGTCAACAAAGGGGAATATAGTGCTGTAATTTCTTCCTTTCTGTAAGTGCTGTAACTCCATTACGGAAATGTTCTTCGGACATATAACCAAGAACCATGGGAAACTAGCTAAGAACGTGTTTTGAATTGCGAGAGTGAGAGAACAACCAAAACTTGCTATCTGCTTAAATAACCTGATAACTCAATGGGAATATCCCCAGGGACTACTAAATCCACCTAGAAAATGCCTGATAACAAACCACAAAACCCTTCAAATTAGAAGAATTCAAACACATACCAATAGGAAATACAATTTATGCACGCGCTGCGGACTTACACTCCTACAACCTGGTAATACAGTGAGTGGTGCAATTACAGGTCAATACCACAAAAAGCCGAGAAAACTAAAACATTTCGCAGTTCCTGAAATGCGTAAGAGAGTGATAGCTTTTCCGAGATTCACCTCAAATGAGAAATCGTCTTGACATCACTTCATTTGTATTTATGTAATAACAGCGTTAATCGAACATAAACTAAAGAAACAGTTATGAGACGAGCTGTTTAAGGGCATGGAAGAGGACCTGTCTTTCCCCCTGAATGGATCCCTGTCCACATTATCTCTCCTGGAGCCCATCGTGGATTTTGTAAACAGGGTCTGAGATCAAATTTAAAGGCTTTACCCATTTTAGATATGTCAAATACAAAAGGCTTATTACATGTTTGTGAAATTTCAGTTAAAGGTGTGATTTCCTTGGCCTTGTCGTTACTGTACTTCCAAAATCTCTGCATTAATTCTGGCGAGCTTCCGTGAATACCCATGAAGGAGTCGCATGTGTTGGTCAGCTTTTCAAATATCTTCAACTTGTTCCGATTTTTAGGGTGATCAAGCCTTCGATCGTCAAAAGAAGTTAAATTGTCGCTTTCATTAAAGACGCTGTTAATCCAAATAGGAATTTGCTGACCAGCGTGTGGATGACAAAGGATTCGCTGAGGGTCTTGAGACAAAAAGCGCACAATGACGTCATGAGTAAATAGCGTCCAAGCCTCGTCCATGTAAATGAGATCTCTAAATTGACAGTGATACCAGCCCCATCTTAACATCTTGGTAGGCCTGTGGCGTAACTCATATTTGAGCCTCTCAAGGCACACGAAATAGTCATCGTCAAGACGGAGGAAATACGTGAAGTTGTACTTGACCGCAGCCCACATCATTTGGTAGAGATATCGAAGGCCAAAACTTCGGCCGCCAACAACCGGTTGAAATTCTATGTCTTTGTAAATGTGTTTTTCATTAGAAAGTTTCGCCTTATCCTCTTTGGGTATTTGAATGCCGTCAGTGAAAAACTTGCACCGCACCTAAAACAGAGTTATGGATTCAATAAAAGCGAATTCATAGTTCGCCTTGACGCAATGCCGTTATGTCGACCGACACTTTGCCGCTTGTTTGAACTTGGCTTGTGATCGGAATATACATTAGAAGTATTTGCTAAGGTTCAGTCAAGAACTCGACGTCGAACAATCGGTCAAGTTCTCTAATATATCATTATACAATTTCCCAGCTCAATTAATAAGGCGCCGCGAGCACGCCGGTTCTAGTTCGTGCGCGGCTAGGCTCAAATTTCCAGCCGTTCGCGGCTTGTTGCGCCCACATCACTCTCTCCAATCCAACGATAAATCCGCCATATTGAAATAGTTATCCGAGCTAATTATGCCCCAGATTTTTTCAGGCGATTGTCCTTGATCGATCAAACAAAACAAAGCACACGCCCACTGCTGCAAACCACCAGGGGCTGAAAATCTTAGCCTAATGTGAAGCTTGGACAAATGTAGTTTGATTTCAGAATCTCTTAAATTTCACGGTGTCCTGGGAGTGTTTGGTCAAATCTGCACGTACAGAGCCATTATTTGCTTCTTTTTTGTTTTGGGAGCGCCGTAATATGAAAACCTTCTTTGGCTTCATTGGACTTAGTTAAATTTCAAAAAGAAGGCCAGGGGTTACTTTACGAGTGTAGATCAGGCCTTTTCTAATCGTGATGACCGATAACTTGTACAACTCGAAAGCGGTGCATGGAGGCGGAACCTTATAGGCTCAAACTTTACGAAAGGCAACCTGTTCTCTGCCCCATTATTTTCCAGCCAAGAAATACTAACCTCTCCGTGACATTTCGTCCCCCATGTCTGTCTTATTGCATCTCTCCTGTCTCGTCTTGAAGGCGCCGTAGATACAATAATTAGAAGCAGGATGGTTTGTTTTGTCTCGAGCTCTTTCAAATCACTGAATTCCTCCGTTGCAAACATGCAATCACTTCTATTGGGTGTACCTTGCGTCAAGTTAGCGAACATGTCCACAAGTGGTTGAAGGTGTGTGAATCTTAGTTGTGGCAGGAGGCCACCTCGTGGTTGAGGTGCTGTGAGGAACAACCTCTTCCAGTTCATAGAAAAGTTCTCGCTGCCAAAATACAACAGCGTAGTAAACATAAAAGCAGAAAGAAACACGTAACAGATGAAATCAATCCGATTCAATCGACGTGAGCATATTTTCTTCCCGGGGCGTATAAACATTGTTATGCTGGCCAGTCTAGAGACAAGAGAAAAAAAAAATCAGTTCGTTCATTAGGCATCCCATGTATTTTCAGTAAGTTGCTCGATCAGACAAGAAGTAATCGAAGATTTGGAGTGAGCGTAATTGACAGAAAAGGTTTTGAATTGTATCGCTTCATGATATAGCAACAGTATCATGAATTTGAAATAAATTTAAGACTTACGAGGCAACTACAGTTTATGGTCCTTATCCTAAAAGACTAGAGAGTCTAGAGATTCTAGCCATTTGCAAATGGCATTACAGACCACAACTTAAAGCAATTAATTTTTGCGTCTGTCACCTGGACAAAACGGCTTGCGGCACTTTTGCAAAATCCACTGAAGTGATTACTGCGTAATAATTACCTCAAGTGCAACCAATCAGCGCAGAGAATTTTCAATTATCACCTGTGTAATTATACTAAATTATAATGGTAACAATGATAATAATAATAATAATGATAATAATAATAATAATAATAATAATAATAATAATAATAAATATAATAATAATAACGCAAAAAATGCCAAACGTTTCAAAAAAAAAAACGACAACAACAACAACAACAAAGAATTGCTATCAGCAACCGTACAATTCTTTTTTTCTACCGT
>NC_090896.1:27535111-27540111 GCF_036669925.1 Montipora capricornis
TTTTTTTATCTGGCTGTCCATATGGATTTTCATAAAGAAATATGAATGGCGCAATTTGAAGTTTTTATGGAACATTTTCCTTGATCAGTTCAATCTAATTCCAATTTTTAAAATTCTTAACTCACATGGAAATTAAATGTACATATTTACAAGGGACAAGCTAGAAATACAATAGTTGTGTGTAAGTTTAGGACACCTAAAAATTGTAGTAGAGACTAATCAAGTAGGTGGCCCCAAATTGAAAATATAAATGATGAAGGAAATACGATTTAAAAAATAATTGTTGATTAGGTTTAAAGTGTTGCTTCGTAGAATAAAATTAATACCGGTACTAGAGAAAAAGAAAAAAAAAATCAAAAAACCAAAACAATCAAGGAGGAAAACTAATGCAGCCATCAATTATTACACTCTTAATGTTTTTACGAAAATAATCTATACAAGGATGTAAATAAAATTTGGCTAGTAGTTACAGGCAGTGCATTCCAGACTAGCACCGGTAAACAAATGAGACTGAATGCTGTATTCGGTTGTATTACCGTAAACACCGGCGTTTAAGCTGCACTCGCAGATAAGCTGCACCCCAAGTTTAGCAACTTAGATTTTGGAAAAAAAATTTGAATTTGAAGGAAATTAAAATAAGTCAAAAGTGGAGTCTTGATAAAGATGTCTTACATGTAAATGCACTGTTTCTTCAAGTTTCTTGCACGTGTCAACCCACGTATTAACTCACTAACATTTAAAACAGAGAATACTAAAACTCTTACCTATAATTTTGACTCTCTAATAGTATGAAATTCCGACTAGGACATAAATTTGATCTTTCTCTGGCATTTTTAATCCAGTATTTTTCATTCCTGTCCATTTCTCATTAGAATTTACATGCAACAATGCCTGACGAACGTAACTTGATTCATAAACAAATTTAGGAGTAGAGACTGGCGAGTAGGGTAAGAATGAACAGAACAGATCGATATCAAATTGAAATAATTATTTAGTTAGTTGGTGTTATTTGATAAAACCACTCATAGACAAAGACAAGAATTTCAAGTTTTATAATGTCATGAAAAGTAAGGAGATTTAGAGAATTAAAATATGCATTCAGAGTGTGAAAAAGTTGAGGAATGTGTAATTATTCCAATCATAAAAATTACAATTTCCTCGATTGTGATTGGTTTAAAAAACTCCTATTTTCCACTAATTCACTTGCCAAGTTGTTATCGGACAGTTTCTTATCGGATAGTTCAATAAGCCAATCACATTCAAAATTATAGTTTAAATCAACCAATCACAACCTTGGTTTTAATCACCATAGAAACAGTGTACAGACTCCTAAATTGGGGATTTCTTTCTTTCTTTTAGAGCAACATTAAACAATAATTTATGCCTCTTTTGTGAGTCTTTTAATGCAAAATTTCCCGTTCTTTCATAACTTTCTGAGTTTGTTATCCCTTGTGTGATTACAGACTGAACAGACTCCATTCAGTCTTATTACCATTACTAACTATTCGTTTTTGTAGAATAATAACTGGCCTTACATGCAGATAAGATGGATAGGTGAGAGCTCATGTTTGAACACTATAGGTCAGAAAGGGATAGGTTACTGAGTAATAAAACATGACAAGGACATCTGTGTATTAACATGAGATCTCAACTTAGTAAAAATGCGTACACATTCTTCGAGAGTTTAATACTTAGCTCATCAATGTGATTCTTCCAGGTTAAGTTAGAGTCAAAAGTGACACCAAAGCAGTTGACAGCTGTTTAATATTTGTTCCATTAATTATTAAGTTGAAAGATTTTTATGGTTTCCACTTAGAGTGGAAAAGAAGAAAGGTTGTCTTTAGAATGCTGCATGTAAGTGCAAGTCTGTTGAATGCCATCCACTCTGAAACTACAGCAATACATGTACTTTAAGTTCATTATTTTAATATTTTAACTTCAATTCAAGATCAACAAGATTCTTGGATTAAATATAATAAATATATGCTACTTGTATCATCAGCAGGAAAGTTAGTTCATTAGAATTGTTAGGTAAGTCATTAATGTATAATAAAAATAACTGTGGTCCAAGAACAGAACCTTGGGGGACAGCACAAGTTATAGATACAGAATCGGAGAAAAATGGCCATTTACTGACACAAACTTAGTAAGATTAAAAGATAGGAAAAAAGCCATGTTGGTGCACATCTGTGGTGCACCAATATGGCGGCCGGAAAATAGTGTCAACATCTGTTACTTACTTTGGCTATCTAGGCGAGTGATCATCTGTACTAAACAGACCGCTATTCACCTAAGCACTTTTCCTAATGCTTTAAATTCTAAAAAGGCTCAAAACCATGAGATAAATATATATTTCTCTATAAATTCGATCGTCGCCTCGTGTCACGCACCGCTATAACTCAGAAATTCAAAATGCTCTGGTTTCCAAACGAAGCACGCTATTGAGCTTTAAAATTGCAAATGGATACAAATTTACCGCCTCTTATGCCTGATGAGGATAAAAACTTTCGTGGCTCTTTAGTTTTGGATTTTAGAAAATGATGACGTCACGTGAAAACGATCTCTTAGAGCGGTTTTCAGTTGAGTGTCGAAAGTAATTGGCGAATTGCATTGGTTTATGATTACATCACTCAGTGATTGGTTCAAAGTTCTCGCGCCACTTTTTTAACCAATCAGAAGTGAAACCAAAACCAATCGTGGCTCGCGCGTGCACATTTTCCCGCGCTTTGTGTCGACTACGTGTAATTACTTCGAGTTTTGATTGGTTTACCGGATTGCCTCCGTCCTTTTTGATTGGCCAAAGTACATTGTAGATGTAATTACTTTGGTTTTGGTCTTACGACACTCGACTGAAACTTGCGCTATCAACAAATTTTTAATACCACTCTAAAAAAAGTGGCAACGTAATCCGCTTTGATATTCTTTACGTTAACTACTGATCTAATTCGAAGCTAATTCTTTTTTACGTAAGTCATATTTGATAAGAAGTAGTTTTTGATGTATATAACTTAATTTACTGGCTTTAATATCTTTAATAGCACTATTGCTAAACTTTTTGTAAAGAAACGTCGAATTAGAGTTAGCAAACTCACTTTTTACCATTTGAGAATAGAGTTTTTCTCCACAGTATATTATTTTTATCTTTGAAAGAATATCATTGTTGATCCATGGTTTAGTGGACCCTTTGGGAGCTTCTTTCGAGGACCATGAGTGTTGACAAGTTGGCAGATTTGATTATAGTAAATATCGAATCTCGTGTTAACATCTAAGTCTAAATCAATAATTGTCTGGCCAGTCAAGGAGCAGGGAATTGTTCAAGTGCCCCTGTGATAAAAAAAATCACTTTCTTTGTTTCTTCAGATTTTGAAAGTGTGTTTTCTGAACAGCTGACTGGCAAAGCTTTGAACGTTTTCGAACAAATTTGTTTGTAAACATAATTTCCTCCGGTTTAAACTTATTCTGTGGTAAGAGTGGAGGATCCCTTTAAACCTCTCGTACTTATAGACACGTGTGTCCAGAAAGGTGATTTCTTTGTCAGTGGTTTCAGCCGTAAATTTTGTGGTCGCTTTGCGTTTGTTAGCGTGCTCAAACATTAAATTGTCAAATTTCTTCACTGCTAGTGTCCCACAGAGAGAACACATCGTCTATGTTGTTTCCGCTCTGGCGGTTTCTTATTGCTCAGGCTCAAAATTTCTGTTTCCTGCGCGGACATAAGGTGCGTCCGGAGGCATGCTCCACCAGAAAATTCTTCAAATTAGACCCTCGGAAATGCATTTCCAGCCCTTTGAGGTGCAATCAATCAAAACGTGATGAAAATAACACAGGGCACAATGAATAAAGATATTTACTAACCATGTGGAAATAAATATGCATCACAGAACCGTGAAAAATGGTCAGCGGAATGCCACTTATTTTATATCAAGTACGGTGCATTGAGAATGATTTTGTTGCTGAAAGTGACGTCGGAATCCAACAACAATCGATCGGGGGTGTTCTCCGAAGGTTTTTTACAGAAAATGTTTAGATTTTTACCAAAAAACACGTCTTAGAATTAGGAACACAGACAACACAAGTCAGCAATTATATTTTCTTTAGAAGGTAAATGTTTATAAATGAATTGTTAGTGTGCAGTGTGGCCCAGTTGTTAGGGCGCTTGCCTTGCGATCCGGAGATCCCGGGTTCAAGACCCGCTCTGGCCACTCGTTGAATTTGTTCCTGGTAGTCCCTGGTTCAACTTCCCAGCTGCACTTGTAAATAGCCAATTGGTTTGCCTCCGGCCAGTTGGGATTCTTAACAGTTGTTGTTGTGTTCTGTCGTTTCGTTGACTGTGTTTCATTGGCCCTGAAAAGCCCCTATGGGGAGCGGTCAATTAAGTATGTATGTATGTTTTTTTTAATTTACTCACACATGCACAATATGACACCAGAGCCACATGTGGTAAATCTAGCAGTGATAAAATCAAATCGGCCTTTCGGGAAACGAGGATCGATCTGAGCCGAAACAATTAACAACATGGAAACAACAGATAATAACTAGATAGGCATGGGTTTACAGAAATGGCAAACTCTTCACAGGAAACAAGAATGTAGTTCCAAAAGGGGAACTGTTTCAAGTCTTGTTCCAAGCACACAGTCGAATTTGTCATAGAGGCCACAATTACGTAAAAGTTGCTTCAAGAAATTATAAAGGAATCGGCCAGAAAATTATTAACACAATCGTCAAAATGTGCCCATTCCATGCACAAATTTGTTCCCCAATATGCTTTTAGGAAAAAATAACTGAGACCCAAAACCATTATGCTCAAATAGTGACCAAGTTTAGAAAATCCAGTTACGTATTTCTCCTACAAGATTAAATCTGTGCAGTGCTACTAATCTTACTTTCGATTATTCCAAGAAATTTCCTTTACATCAGCTTGTAAACAGACCGTTTGGCTAGCTTAAATGAGTAATTTTCTTTCAAGATAAATTGCAGTATATTAATATTGTAGCCGTACAAAT
>NC_090896.1:27552611-27555111 GCF_036669925.1 Montipora capricornis
AAATCGTTCGAAATTTAGAGAATTTCCCGTAAAACCTGAATTACGAGTTCGCGTTGTTGTCAATGTTGCTGTTTGTTTGTTTTTTCGGTTTAAAGGAACCTGGACCCTCGATGTGACTGTCAATTCGTGATCATTTATCGGGTATGTGGTACTCAGTACCTTGTGTTTTATTGCTAGGGAGCTTAGCAAGACCGTTTGAGAGTATGCTGCCAAATTACGTTCCAGGGCTTCGTGCCATTGAGCTGCTGTCCTCTTTCCTTTGGGTAAACTGGACGGTCATTGACGCAAATTAATTTAGCCCTTTATTTTATTAAAGTCATGCAATAGTTTGTTTGAGTTTGTAGAAAAGTCATTAGCTAGCACGTCCAAGAACTTGCTAGCCAATTCTGTTCGGGCGTCAAGGGATTGGGTCTACAATAGGGTACGCATCACGATCTGAATCCAATTTTGCGTTAAAGTAACACAACAACATTGACAACAACACGAACTTCAGATTTTGCGAAAACAAACAAATGAGAACGTTGCGTGACCGAGTGACGACTCTAGTGAAACTGTGACACTGTTTTGTTTCGTTTGATTTTTAAAGTGTGGAGCTTACCTAGTCTTCACAGTCTCTGGGAGTCAGCGTATTTTCCCACACAAACTCCAATTTCAATAGGAAATTCTCTTTATTTCTAAAAACAAACTACGATTTTCGCAAACAAGTCCAGTTTGTGAAGAAAAAACTACGATTTTCACAAAAGCAAACTCCGATGTTCGCGAAAACCAACTTCGATTTTAAGAACACAAAAAGAAAATAAACTGAGATGTCCCTTAATTAATCTAAGAACTTTCGTTTTTGACTAATTTCCACCATAAATGAAGGACAGGTCCCGATCATTCGAAAAATGACAACAAAAATTGAAACTAACAAAAGACAAAATGAAAAAAAAAAACACACCCGACCCCGGCTTCGCATTTTGGCTACTACCAAATTTGCAGGAAACATAAAAACTATTTTCCACCTATTCGATTCTTCGACCGTGCGGTAAAACTGAGAAAAACATATGGACTAAAGTGTCATGTACGCCCTGTTGTGTATCGTTTTTGCATGGAAAACCGCTTGTCAAAAGTACTTTTTTTCAAATCCTTTCCCCGAAAAAACACACTGAAGTGGTGAATCTAAAAAATCCGGATTTGGATTTGATCCGAAGTTTTCTTCTGGAATGTGGATACTTTTGCATTTCTCCAAAAAAAGGCAAAATCCGTTTTTGGATTCAAGAATCCCTTTCCGGATTTTCCCAAAAAATCGCACCCTTAAAAAAGAAAAATAGCCACGCATTGCGTACGTGTGGTAGTGCAGTAACACAGCGCCTTTCTTCCATAACTGTCGACTGAGCTGCGTTTTGTTTTCCAGGATATTTAAGTTGTCTTAGCGTAATATTTAGCTCCAATAGATGTATGTTATTTGCCAACTGGGAGGTCCGTCTAGCGAAAAACTGTGACCTAGGTCTTGAAAGTTCCACCCCCCTCAATCAAAAAGAATTTTTTTTAATTATTTATTTACAGAGTTTACGATACTTATGACTGATATCTAAACAACAAAATTAACTTACTTACAGTAATTTCCCCACTTTAATATAATAACATAACAAACACTACAAAACGGGGGAGGGTTTTACAGTTATATAACTAATGAAGTCTTGAAAAATAAAAAACGAATTTCGAAGTAATATGGAATCTTTGCTGATACACTGATAACGAAGGGGAAAAAACAAAAAAAAGGGGGGGGGGGAGGGTGAGTTGTCAGAAGGGGAATAACACTTGCGAAAGATATAGATGTTAGTGATCTTTTCTAAGAGACAGAGGGTCGGCAACTTTTTTATAATGCTCTAGAAAGGATGAAAAGCTTGTGATAGTTTGAATAGTTTGTTTACTTCGACTGCCCCAGATATGAACTCTCTCAAGTAATAAGATTAAGTTGGTTTGGTTTTGGTCTTTGAAGGTGTTCGGCTTCAGGCCAAAAGCAGACGAGGCGTCTAGGGTGAAGTCTGTAGTGACATAAATGAGTTGTTTTAGCAAACGACAGGAACCCATTATCCGGAGCCTCCATCCAGACTATATCCTTGAGTCAAACTTTGCCCGTATCTTTTGATTTTTAGAATATTTTGTGACGAAAGCGATCACTGGTGCGTGACTGCTTGTGATGTAATACAAAAACTTTGTTCTGATTGGACGGCATAATGCATTCGAGGGAATTCGAACTTCTAAAAATAAAAAGATACTGGCAAAGGTTGTCTCCAAGGGTTTATATTGGAGATTGAGGCTCCGGGTGATGGCTCCTGCAAAGGACCAATGTTCCTCCAAAAACATTCGGTTCATTTGCAGAACCAGAATATATGCGTTAAATCCTCAGGTTCGGTATGACGAAAGGTAAAGGTTGCGTCTTCGCTAAAACCCATTCTAACTAAGGATATATTTGTAGTTAAGGATTGATGGGGGAATCGAGACTGGAATTCAA
>NC_090896.1:27560111-27565111 GCF_036669925.1 Montipora capricornis
TTTCATGTTTAACCGGAGAATTAGGGAAGCAGATGTTCGAAGGTGTAATAGCCATTGAGTTTTATTCCTCAGTTATCGAGATCCATAAGTATAAAACTTAAAAATGGATTGCTTTAAAATCGGAAAAGAACCAATTCACCGTTGCTGTTGAGAAAAGTGTATGCCAGGCAAAACAAGTTATATCTCGGTAGCCTGAAAGTTAAGAAATAATTTGCCTGTGTTTAAATTAACAAATACACCAATACATCACTAACGTTTCATGTTTAACCGGAGAATTAGGGAAGCAGATGTTCGAAGGTGTAATAGCCATTGAGTTTTATTCCTCAGTTATCGAGATCCATAAGTATAAAACTTAAAAATGGATTGCTTTAAAATCGGAAAAGAACCAATTCACCGTTGCTGTTGAGAAAAGTGTATGCCAGGCAAAACAAGTTGCATCTCGGTAGCCTGTAAGTTAACTGGCAAAATAATTTGCCTGTGTTTAAATTAACAAATATACCAATACATCACTAACGTTCCATGTTTAACCGGAGAATTAGGGAAGCAGCAGGGGCACCCAACGTCAATTTTCGGAAAATATCTGTTCGGAGGACGATTTGAGATCTAGAATTTTTGGAATATTTGTTGTAAAATTTCTTGCTTGCCTGCCTCTCCTAGGATTTTCGAACATCTGAAAAATAGTATAATTGCCCATTTTTAACGGATTTTTACCCTAAAAAGGTCACTTAGAATTTTCGGGAGCCTTTTTCCTGGCTAAAATTTTCGAAATGGTAAGATTTGATACCTAGAATTTTCGGATCACTAGACTTTCAGCTAGGAAATCCGAACAGATGAAAACTTTTTAGGGGATAAAAATATGCCTATATCTACCGTTTAAATACTAAAATACGTTTAATAATGCTATGTTTAAGTGGTTTTGAACTACGTTCTCGTTGGGTGCCCCTGAAGCAGATGTTCGAAGGTGTAATAGCTGTTGAGTTTTATTCCACAGTTATCGAGTTCCATAAGTATAAAACTTACAAAATGGATTGCTTTAAAATCAGAAAAGAACCAATTCACCGTTGCTATTGAGAAAAGTGTATGCCAGGCAAAACAAGTTGCATCTCGGTAGCCTGAAAGTTAAGAAATAATTTGCCTGTGTTTAAATTAACAAATACACCAATACATCACTAACGTTTCATGTTTAACCGGAGAATTAGGGAAGCAGATGTTCGAATGTGTAATAGCCATTGAGTTTTATTCCTCAGTTATCGAGTTCCATAAGTATAAAACTTTAAAATGGATTGCTTTAAAATCAGAAAAGAACCAATTCACCGTTGCTGTTGAGAAAAGTGTATGCCAGGCAAAACAAGTTGCATCTCGGTAGCCTGGAAGTTAAGATATAATTTGTCTGTGTTTAAATTAATTTGAAGTAAAGAAAATAAAGAAATAATTTTCCATTTTTTAATTGCATGATACTGACCGTTGTAAACCGTGTTTTAGAAAATATTTCAGATTGATTTATTGCGCCTCTGGACTATTTTGACACGTCACTCAAAATTAATTTCAAATAATTTGAGATATTTGTCGTTATTAAATGTTTACGACGAAGTCGGCCCAACAAATATGTCGAGATTAACACATCTCTCTCCCTTTGTCTCTCGCTCTGCCTTTTTAGTGTGAGTCTTGTTACAACTCCCACTGAGATTTTGGAAGCTTTGGTCGTGTTAGTCTGTCCATGGTTTCTTAGTGCTGGTTTTTGTCCAGAGTTGCGGCTTGTTGTTCTTCTCTTTTTCCTTTCTTGACTCGGCACGAGGGAGTCGGGTAGAGGTCCGGCGCTGGACTAGAAACCCCCTTGCTCGGTTGCGCTCTACCCCTGAAGATTCGCAGCCATTTACGAGCCTAATGGTGTCGCAGTCAGCTTGTCTTTATCCTTGGGATTTTTGGATTTGCCTCGTGGAACCTGTGTTTCATATTCCATGGGATTTCTTTAGTTTTTACGATATATTTTTTAAGAACGAAGATTTTAGTGTAAAGATTTTTCATCTTTATTATTCCCATTTTTAAGAACGAATAATTTTCATGGTCAAATATTCATTAATCCCTCCTACGTGATTTAGTTTTTCGCACATGTACTATCTGGCTGTTTCTGAGATTAAGGTTTTTAATTTCACACAGAGTTTGTTTCATTTCTTAACCTTATTTTGGGGTTGAGAGTTTGCTTTGTAAATTTCTCCCCCTCATTTTACAGACTAACCCTAACTTTTGTCTATGATTTTTCCTCAACTCATCATTCACACACACAATATTCCCCTCAAACTCCTGCTTATTTGTGAATGTTTTAGTTAGTGGAGAGAAACCCCTTCTTGTAAGGAGGATTCTTCTATTAACACTAATTAAGAAAGCCACAAAGGTTGCTAGGTTAACTGCTGCTTTATGTATTACTCTTAAACAACCAACAGAGTAAAATCTGTAAGTTTCATTCCCAAGGGTCGAATGATTGACCCATTTTTTTAATGGGCAATCATGAAAAGCTTAAAGGCGGCTGCCAGCCTTCCTGCTGTCTCCAAATCTTCGATTTCTTCTTATAGAGCAACTTATTGAAAAAACACGAGATGCTTTGTTAACTGTTTTTTTTTCTATGTTGTCTCTAGACTGGCCAGCATAACAATGTTTCTACGTCCCAGAAAGAAAATATGCTCAGGTCCAGTGAGTCGTATTACTTTTATCTGTTGTATGTTTCTCTTTGCTTTCATGGTTACTACGATGTTGCATTTTGGAACCGAGAACTTTTCTTTGAACCACAAGAGGTTATACCTCAAAAGACCGCAAGGACGAGGTGGCCTCCTGCTACAACCAGGATTCACACACCTTCAACCACTTGTGGACATGTTCGATAACTTGGCGCAGGTAACACCCAATAGAAAGGATTGTATGTTTTCAACAACGGAATTCAGTGATTTGAAAGAGCCAGAGACGAAACAAACCATCTTCCTTCTTATTATTGTATCTACGGCGCCTTCAAGACGAGACAGGAGAGAAGCAATAAGGCGTACATGGTGGACGAAATGTCATGGAGAGGTTAGTATTTCTTGGCTGGAAAATGAGGTGGCAGAACAGTTTGTTCTCTTGTAAGGGTCTGCCTACCACTGCATTTCGAGTTGTACAAGTTATCGGTAATTACGATTAGAAAAGCACTCATAACCCTGGTGCCTTGTTGCGCCAGAGTGCTTCTCCTTACTGCAACGGCTGGGTTCACCGGATGTTCTTTGTTTGGTTTGACCAATCAGGAACAAATTCCTTTAAAAAAATCTGGGGCATAATATACTCGGGGATGATTATTGCAATGTGGTGGATTTATCATTGTATTAACGAGAGTAGCGTGAGCATGCCACCAGCGGCTGGAAATCTAAGCCTAGCCACGCACGAACTACCACCAGCGTTTTCGCGGTGCTGTAGTGTGCTCGGAAATTGGATAATCAGTAATATAAGAGATTTTGACAAACTGTATAACAACTGTCTGTCGAGCTCTAGACCGACGTTTGCGGGCAAATACCTCTTACTTGTCGTCCGTTCACAAGCCAAGTTCAAACAAGCGGCACAATGACGGCAAAATGGAAAGTTTAAGGGCCCACCGACGGGTTTTTCGACCGTTGCTAGGGAAGTGAAATGTTACTTCTGGTGACTGACGTCATCATATAGTGAGCTGACCAGAAAAACCGCCCACAAGCAAAAAACACCGCACGAACTGTTGTTTCCATCCAAGGTTTTTCCTCGCCCTTTCTCGCGCTCGTTCTCAGATCAACTGCGCATGCGTAAACGAACTGACTTCCGGTTTGAGAAAAAACCTAAATTTCCGGCTATCTTTAAATTGAATTATTTTTTTTTCATATGGCACGTTTCACCTCCAAATACAGAATGTAGGTAAGCATTGATTTTTTCAAATCATCTTTTTCGAAAATTTTATGGATATTTCAGTATCGTTTATCTCTCTAAAAAGAACATTTTTCAAAATAAAAATAAAACCATACTTGGCTGGATGCAGAAAAGAATACAAATTATGAAACCACTGATTAAATACCCAAATTGTGTAGCACGTAGACAAATTTAGAGTTTTCTTTTATTGGTCACGTGACCATGGGCGTGGCTTCACGACGTCATATTTTGGATCATTGGTTTACAAAAGTTAGAAACTGACCAAAATAATGCCAAATTCTCTCAAATTAGTTAACTATTACATCCTTAGCAACGCACCCCAAAAAATACGTCAGTAGGCCCTTAATTAAGCCTCAGGTTGTTTTCTTTGCATTTGCGATCTTGTCGTTATGTTCAAACCACAGGGTAAACATGCGACAGTACGCCCAAAAGGGCGAGCATAAAAACGAAAATAGCCTATGTCGATTTCTAAAATAATTAGGATAGTAATTGCACTCTCATTGGTCAATAGATGTGTTTAGATAAGAGTTTGGAAACACGGCTGTGACATCACACGAATCAGAGAATGGTTATGTATTGTTAGACGCGCGTTTTGATTGGCTGTTAGGAAACGTGAGCGCGTATCAAGAAAGTATGTTTCAATCAAGAAGTAAAAAAAAAACAGCATTTTCCGTCATTTGTCGTATTATCTTTGAGAAATATTTTATAAAAGCAATAGAGGACTTTTTCCCATGTTTCTATAGCCTCATCTAAACACTCGGGGGAGTTGGAGAATTGTCGACAGTTACGAAAGCCCTCGACTGCCTCGAATTCTCTTAACTTCTCCTCGTGTTTAGATGAGGCTATGGAAACACGGAGAAAACGTCCTGCCTTGATTAAGGTGGCTCCCTCAATACAGGGCGCAAGTAACAACAGGAAAAACAATTAATTTCTCTTAAAATTTTCCCTGTAGAGATTTATCGGTATTGGTATAAGTGTTTTTTTTTTAATTCTTGGCAACAATATGGAAATGATAAAGCGAGACATTTTGAAGTGGTAAAAAGTCAACGTTGTTCACAGACTGTTTTGCCAATATTCATGTCATT
>NC_090896.1:27572611-27577611 GCF_036669925.1 Montipora capricornis
CCTGAGGTGGCCCAAGCCCTACGATTCGCGCGTGACGGAATTTGAACATCATATTAACGTGACGGTTAATTTGAATAATAGCAGAATTACAAAGGGTTTTGTATGGGGAAAAATGTATGGAATTGGAAGGCAAAGATGGGAGTGATTTTTCAATAAATTATTTTGACTTTTTAACTCCTTTGTAGTTCCTCTTGTGTCTTTCGACTAGAAGCGATTTCGTTCAATTTCTGTTTCAGCTGTTTCTCCCTCTAGGCCCAGAGGCCAAAACCCGAGGAGGCAACCTAGAAGTCCCCGCGCAAAAAGGGTAAATGAATAATTTGATAGATATATATTGTAGGGGGAATCAATCTCGATTTGCTCAACCGTACGAGCAAGGGTTTTTTTTTCCGGGAGAAAGCTTGTAGCGATACGACAAATGAGAAAGTAGACTGTAAGAAACCATAAACTGCGATGGTTCATGGGATAAATTGACTGTTAGCCACGGGGTGAGTAAGTAATTTGACTTATCACTGACTCATAGGCCGGGTCGCTAAGCCAAATTGAAACAGTTGGAGCACGAGGGATTTAATAGAGTCAAGCCTATTTCCATGGATCTCGACGGAAACGATTGTGGTTATTATTTAGGAATAATTCCCTCGCCAGGATAATGATCCCCTGAAACCTTCAATGGAAGTGTTCTGCTATTACCTGCTGTGGTCCACGTGAAATTTGGATGCAACTGGAGCCTTTGAAACGAATTTATGGCTGTTTTTCGTCAACAAATTCGGCCGCTAGTCTCCTATCTTGGTAAGATATAATATATAGAGAGAAACAGCTGAAACAGAAACTCCAAGAAATCGCTTCAAATCGAGCTAGAAACCAAAAGACACAAAAGATACTACAAAGGAGTTCAGGTGAGTTCAAATTCCGTCCCGCGCGAATCGTAGAGCTAGGGCCACCCGTGCTATTTGTTGTCCAAAGTGCTGCGCACTGGGACAGGGTACATGTTGCTTAGCAACTTAAAGTAGCGAAAAAACTGAAGCCGCGATTTAACCTCGAGCGTTTCCGCTGGAAAGCCCGAATATTAAGTTCTGTTTGCATTCATTAACATTCACATTTTCAACTATCCGTACTACCGGGGTATTTACCGCGGCCACCGCAAGTCCGGATAATCGAGGGTCGAATGCAATACTTATAATTTACTATCATCAAAAAACCTAACAACCAATATCGTTATCTCTTCCTTTGTGGAAATTTAATCTTTAATTCTGATAATCCCTTTTTCTTCCATGGGTAATACTTTAATTAAAAAAAAAACGAAACAACAACTTATAATTCGCACAAAAAAAGTGGATATTATAAATAAAGTCATGACACCTTTGAGTTAGCTATGAAGAAACACTGAGAAGTGAAAGTCAACCCGCATGACTAAATTTGGCTCAATTTATACTTAGGCTATAAATAATCTAGAAAAATTAATTGACGATAACAGGAGCTCATCCTTAATGAGCTCCTGACGATAAATATTATGCAAAATAAATGCAGGGTTGTCACGGTTCTTATAGTGTTTTCACTCACGTGATCAGCAACCTTGTTTTTCCACCGAAACAAAAGAAAACGTTTGCATGATAATAGAGCTCAATTCTCAGAGAATTAGTTGGGTACATGAACATGGCCGCCATTCCTTTGCTTAGGGACACCAACATGGCTGCTGTGACGTCACGTAAAAGCACTCTATTAGGGGGCTGTATCGCGAAATTTATAATTAGCCAAATCCAGTGACTGGAACGAAGCTTAGAAAAAACCAGCAAATATAAAAGAAGGCCCCTAGGGATGGGCAAAATTGAAGAAGATTAAAATGGGTTGCAATTGGGGTTTTTGAAACTGTCGACAGTTTTTCAAAGTTTATCTCCCTTCTTTGTCACTTAAATTGTGTATTCTCTAGAGATATTTCTTGGAGTTGTGTCGTTTAAAAGTAATTTTTGGGTTAATGTGACAGAAATTAAGAAAGAATAAATGGCAAAATTACACAAAATCAACTGTCCTTCCGTGACACAGCCCCCTTAAGTGGTTGCAGTCATTATTTCTTGAAAAAAAAAAAAAACAAAAAACTTACCCAAAATGCTTTAAGACATGATTATGGCCGGAAGCCAACTACAATTGACAACACTGTATATAAACACGATAATTTTTAAAGCTACAAAAGCTTGTGGGGTCGTGTATTTAAGAATTAAACTAACCTGTTACACAGCAAAACATATTTACAAATCAAATATATTATGTGTGTCCTTGCTTCCACTTCTGCACTAATTTATTTTACGTACCACACGTAACTACTGTATAATTTTCCATGACTTTCCATGACCGACAATTAAATTCCATGACTTTCCAGGCCTGGAAACTGAAATACTTCGATTCCATGACTTTCCAGGTTTTCCATGACCCGTACGAACCCTGCTATATTGAAAACTACTAAGAATATGAGATGTTTTTGAATCTGAAGCAGTCTCTTCTATGTCGAGCTGCACACTTTTGTCCTGCAATTAAGATAAATGGAGGAGGGAGGCTTGGGGGAGACAAACTTTCTCTCTCCTTTTTTTCCCCAAGCCTTTCTCAACTAATTCTCTTGACTGTGTGACACGACACGATGGGCCTGAAAAGCACGCAGCTCGACTGATTTTGATGGAATTGTAAACAATCTAGAGCTTCTAAAAACATATTCTCCTGAATTTATAATTTCCGAAAAAAAGTTATTACCTGCTTTCCCAACATATGGGAATGTGCAGAACATCAGATATTAGAGAGCTTTAGATTCTAGTACGAAAACGACTACGAGTACGAAATTTTCTTATAAAACAACATTGACCGCGTGCAAACCAGCGTCATTTTGGCGGGAAAAACGTGATACCGCCACTTTAGTATGAGGTTTTGCAAATATATCGCTGTATCAAAACAAGTCAACAACACGGTAGCAGTTTTGGAATTTTTGGATGAGCAAAAAAGCTCAGTTGCCAGCAACCTATACTGCTAACAAAACTGAGTAACCTATATAGTCAGGGAGCAGAAACCGAAAAGTAACAGTTTCGTTCAACCATCGCCACAGAAAATGTTTGACGCCCGATTCTTATAGAGAAAGACCTCCTGATCAAGGCCAGGTAGTTCGTAAAGTTGAATTGTGGTATAGGTTTCGAGTTAAGGGGATGTTGTCTTGCCCACCTCACGGCTCAGCATGGAAACGAGGCTACACACTCAAACGCAGTTTACATCGCTATTTCTTGGTGAAAATCAACGAAATCAGCCATTTAAGCTAGATTCACTAAATGCACATTTGCTTCATTTGGAGGTTATTAAGTATGTCACGTGATTGGTGACGTGATTTTAGACGTGACCAGTAACAAATGTGTGACTGTTAACAAACGTGCGTTCGCCGTTGTTTGGAAGAACAGCCTCGCAAAAACAAAACATGTATCCCTTCTTTATTAAATTAATTTTCTTTTGCTCTTTCTATCGTCTTAGCAAAGCCTTCCTTGTTATTGCATGTCTGCATTCTTCTGCTTTTCCTATCACGGCATCTTCATCAACGAGGCGCTCTTCCCCATCTCCAGCTTGGCTTGGGTACCATCTAATGAAAGCGTCCCACAACAAACGAAAAAGAGCCTCCATCGCTAGCTTGTGAGCTCGAGTTCCTCTGTTGTAAGACCTTCCCCTTCATTACCGCTGAGGCCGTCCCTGCTGCATATACAATAAGGAGGTCTTCCAATCCGGAACTGCAAAACTTCTTACCAAGCAGCGAGAGGAAATTGAGAGCTATGTGGAATCCCCTAAGCCGAATGACAGTGTCTGAAAACTCCTCCGGAAACTTCATCTGAATTTGCTTTGCCTTTGTGTAGATAGGAAGGTCGAAGGTGATGACGGTGTCGACCTGTTCCAGGTTAGTACATATCTTCTGGGCGTGTTTCATTACTGTGTAAACTGTACTGAATTCGGTGGAGGAGCCTTCGATCATAGGACAGTATCCAATTTTGCTCGCACAAGGAAGTTCAGGATCGAGTTGAATCCACTCCAGCTCGGAACTGGTTGCTCTTCCTGCGCCCAATGCCCGTCTTCAATAAACTTGCTGGCATCATACGAAGGAGAGTCCAAGTGTCGTCTATGTTAGTTGCTTCAGAGAGAACACCACCCTGACCCTTGAGCCATTCTTTGTCAACGGTACCCGTACATTGAGTAACTTTAGGGTCGTGTTCTATTGGGTATCAACCGTTTCAACCGCAACCGGTTAAGGTTAAGGGGTTGAAGAGGATGAGGTTTCCCAGTAGAACACTTTTCCAACCGTTTCCCGATTGAAAAGCAGGAACTCCTGGGAATAGTTACTTCCAGACTTCTCAGCGTTGACAAGTTGAGACCCGAAAGCAACACGGCAGGAGCCCGCGGCCGACTTTAAATTGCCCGCGTAAACGACAGCGGTTGCTGCCAACGCTTTTCAACCGTTTCAACTTAGTTTGATGCCGGTTGAAAAAGTTGATCAACCAAACCAACCAAAAACGGTTTTTTTCCCAATGGAACACGAAAAAACCCAACCAACCCAACCAACTAAAAACGGTTGATCCCAATAGAACACGACCTAGGTCTTCGTCCATATGCTGAACATTCTTGCAACTCATAGACACTTCCACCTCTCTTCAGGCTACGACGTCTCTCCGTATGATTCCCAGCTATGGTAGGCGGTGGTTCTGGACAAAGGGCCCTTCTAGGCTGGTAGACAACCATGGTTGTGGCATGGGTAGTATTTTTGCCATCTATCGTTTCCTCCTTTAAATCGTTGTTATCGGCAGCAAATTGCACAAAAGACCCCGGAGAGATGTTTGATGGGATAACTGTTCCATAGGTATATACTTTGGCCAATGATTCAGTTGCAAGACTTATATCAACTACTTGCAACTCATCGTATAACGAAATATGACCCAATCTATTTACAAGGAAAACTAACAGCTTGGATCCAGTCAGGTGACGAACCGCCATTG
>NC_090896.1:27582611-27622611 GCF_036669925.1 Montipora capricornis
AATGCAGTTCATAAAGCTATCGCTAATTACTGACCAAAATGTCTTATAAAATTCAATAGGAATGCCGTCATTACCAGGAGTTTTATTATTGTCAAAGCTATCTAGGAGACGAAAACATTCTTCTGCTGAAATATTTCCTTCACAAAATTTTTTCTGGTCTTCAGAAAGTGCGGGTATATTTAAATTGTTTAGGAAAGAATCAATTTTAAATGCAAGATCTGGATCAGTAGTACTGCTTTTATACAAGTTTTTGTAGAACCTTTCTTGCTCCTTTAATATACAAAATGGATCTGTTTTTATTACTCCGCTTATGTGAAGATAAGACGATAAGACGATAGAAAGAGCAAAAGAAAGTTAGTTTAATAAAGAAGGGATACATGTTTTGTTTTTGCGAGGCTGTTCTTCCAAACAACGGCGAACGCACGTTTGTTAACAGTCACACATTTGTTACATGTCACGTTTAAAATCACGTGACTAATCACGTGACATATATAATAACCTCCAAATGAAGCAAATGGTAGAAATAGGGAGCTCTACAATATGACCAAGGCAATAGTACTAGGGGAACGGAAAAGACAGGAAGTAGGCGTGAGAAACAAGCAAGGAGAGCTTAAGACAGAAGCGCGAGAAAAACTGCAGAAATGGGTAGAGCACTTTAGTGAAATATTAAACAGAGATGACCCAACCAATCCAGTTGAAGAGTATAGTAGAGAAGAAACAGGCGAGATCGAGGAAATTGACCTTGGAAGATGGAGGGTACAAGAGGTTAAGAACGCATGAAGTGGGTCCGGACTTACTAAGAGCTGACATGGAATGCACGGCAAGTAGACTGGCTAAATGTTATAATAGGCTTTGGGAGGTTGAGAGGTGGCCGAAGGTATGGAAGAAGGGACTTATTGTTAAGATATTCAAGAAAGGTGACTTGCGCGATTGTAACAACTGGAGAGGGGTGACTTTACTACCCATCATTAGTAAGGTATTCTGTAGGATGATGCTAGAGATGATTGGGATAGGTGTAGACAAGAAGCTTCGAAAGGAACAGGCTGGGTTCAGAGTAAAGAGAAGCACAACTGAACAGATCTTTGTATTGAGAAACATCTTAGAGCAGGCAAATGAGTGGAGGGCAGGCCTATACATACACTTTGTGGACTTTGAGAAAGCCTTTGATTCGATACACAGAGAATGAGAGTGATTGCAGGCGTTTATGAGGGCTTCGAGTGCGCAGTCATTGATGGAAGTGAAACATCTGACTGGTTCAAGATCAAGTCCGGTGTTAAGCAGTGATGTGTGATGTCAGGATTCTTGTTCTTACTGGCCCTGGATTGGATCATGAAAAGGACAACAGCAGATAAGAGAAGAGGGATACTATGGAATTTCACAACAGTGCTGGAGGAGTTAGAATTTGCAGACGACATCGCCTTGCTGTCATCCAGGTTAAATGACTTGCATGAGAAGACTGGGAGACTGACAGAGGAAGCAGCCAGAGTGGGCCTTAAACTAAATGCGAGAAAGTGTAAAACACTAAGGACGGAGTATGCCAGCAACAGGGAGAGGATTGCGGTGAATGGCGAGGAAGTGGAGGATGTTGGAGAGTTCCCATGCCTGGGAGCTACCGTGGACAAAGAGGGTGGAGGCAGTATAGACATTAGGAACAGGCTGCAGAAGGCCCGTGGTGTGTTTCAGAGGCTAGGGAAGGTATGGGCAGCCAGAGGAATAGGAAGAGGAACCAAGATACGCCTATTCCAGACCTTAGTTCGACCAGTCCTGTTATATGGTTGCGAAACTTGGAAGATCACAAAGGCTGATGAACGAAGACAGTTTCCAGTGCCAATGCCTGAGAGGGATACTGAGAGTCAGATGGCAGCAAAGAATATCAAACAACCGAGTAGTGGAAATGGCAGAAATCAACAACATAAGCTGCGAGATAACACGGACAAGGTGGAACTGGCTGGGGCACGTACTTAGGAGAGAAGATGAGAATGATTGTTTCACAGCTTTGGGATGGACGCCGGAGGGTCGAAGGGCAAGAGGGAGACCAAGGACCACTTGGAGAAGGACGGTCGAGAAGGAGAGAGACAAAGCGGGGTGGAAGAGTTGGAATGTGGCCAAGGCAGCGGCGCGAAACAGAGAGCATTGGGCAAAGAGCGTGACGGCCTTATGCGCCTACTGGCGCAAAGAGAAATGATGATGATGATGATGAAATGAAGCAACTGTGTATTAAGTGAATTTCGCTTAAATGGCTGATTTCGTTGATTTTCACCCAGACACGGCGATGTAAACTGCGTTTGAGTGTGTAGCCTCGTTTCCCTGCTGCACCGTGCGGTCGGCAAAAAAACATCCCCTTAACACGAAACCTATACCACAATTCAACTTTACGAACTACCTGGCCTTGATCAGGAGGTCTTTCTCTATAAGAATCAGGCGTCAAGCATTTTCTGTGGCGATGGTTGAACGAAACCCTTATGTTTCGGTTTCTGCTCCCTGACTAATACTGCTAACAAAGAGTAAGATTAAGCGTAAGGGTTATAAATTTCCTTAGTATTTTCGCGAAAAACGGGCAGTCAAAACTCGAACTCGTTCTCGTCCTCGTCCCAGAATCTAAAGCTCTCTAATATATAATCAACAACAGCACACCTACACCCATTCGTTCATCAATACAAAACAATACATACTTAATTGACCACTCCCCATAGGGGCTTTTCAGGGACAATGAAACACAACGAAACTACAGAAAAGAACAATAACAACAACTTTTAAGAATCCCAACTGGCTGGAGGCAAACCAGTTGGCTATTTACAAGTGTAGCTGGGACGTTGAAACAGGAACTACCAGGATCAAATTCAACACCTGGTCAGACCGAGATATCCGGATCCCGAGGCAATCGCCCAAACCACTGGGTCGCACTGCCTCCTAATGCTCGATCAGTCTACTAATTATTATTGATGATCTTATGCATGCTATCAATATTAGTGGGGTGCATTATGCAATGGGCCTTATTTGCGTGGCGGCCATATTGGCCATAGACAATACAAATGTAGATGTCATGAAAAACCATAAATAACAATGACCACAACCAGGTTTTCTGAGCCCGCGAGACTAAGCACCCCCAGCAAACCATTGTTTTAACGAAAACCGCTGGTCAGCAAGCTGATTCTGGTCATTGCTGTCTAAGGTCTTCCTAGATGTCATACCCTGAGCCTCGAGTTGAAATGTTTGGGAACGAGTTTCGGCGGGGCAAAACAAACGTTTTTCAATCCCTCGGGATTCAACACGGCCGCCGTGTGGTTAAGGCCCATTTGCGGCTACGCGGCTACTCTGTTACGCGCAAACGCGCCTACGTGGCTACATGGCTAAGCTCAAACAATGCCAAAAATTCCTCACGGTATACCTCGTTCTCAACTATAAAGCGTCAAAAAAGGCGAGGCATCCCATAGCGATGATCGCTACTGATCCATGCTAGAGATAGAAGAACAATGGAAACTTACATAGCCGCATAGCCACGTTTAGAATTTGCACGATAACAGCGTATTTAATCCGTCACTCACTCACCTGACAACTTAGCAGCCATGTATTTGGGAACAAGGACGCTTGGTTTCGAGTGTCTGGGAATTCTGGAATTTTTCCTACAAAATGCAACAATAATAATAATAATTCTTATTATTATTATTATTATTACAAACGATTCAAGGACTACTTTCTTCATGCCTCGGGTTGATCCCGGCATTTTGTATACCACAAAATTCACCCAGGTGTTAGCAGTGGTTTCAGTAACAACAGACATCCGACAAAAAGCATGGGCTACTTCACTCAGAGAAGTCGGTTACTTCCCCCCCCCCCCCCCCTAAATTGAAGCAACAAAAAACAAATTCTGTTAAAACCTAAGTTTTGAAATTATTATGACAATGGCAACAGTCAGTTTCTCTACCTACCCGGAAGCCATCTTCAAAGTAACCTTTATTGAAACCACTTGGTGTGAAAAGGGGCATTTCTTTTCATCGCTATCCCTTACAATGTTTTCCCGTCCGCGTAACTCCAAGAATGCGACTGTCAGCAGCACAAGTATGAGTGGACATTTGGAATTCATATATTACTATTGACCCTGGGAATGTGTTCCAGGAATTATTTTTTTCCTCTCCAACGACTCCACGAATTCAAGCGTTTTTCTTCACCATCCCTCACAAGATGTTTTCCTGCTCATTAACTCCAAGAATTCGACTAGTATGGCTTCTACCCCCAGTCATACAAACGCCTGTAAATTTGTCAAATTTCAACTTATATAATTACATTTTCTCTACTGATATAACACCTAATACGCTGAAACTTTGCAGGCCGGGTTACTAAAGTAAAGGTGCTCTTTCTATTTCTGGTATCAGTTTTTCATTCAGTTCAATTTTACTTCATTCAAACGCGTTGCCACCATTTTGGAGAAGGGTCTCTTTGATGATCATCATAAATCAAAATTAACACTGGGAATATATCCCAACCAATTCCAACAATTCAACTGTCTGCACTGAAGTCTGAAAGAGCTTTAACAGTACAAAGCTCTTTTGTCACAGTACAGACGAACTCTTTGGATTCATTGATCGTGGCACCTTGGACTGCAGAGTTGCTTCTACAGTAGCCGATATATCTCCAAGCATTAAATCACCCAATGATGTCATATGCCATACACAGAGATCATAACTCTGGAAACTCCATTCCCTACTCTTGAAAATTGTGTGGATTCTTCAATCTTCCAGCAGATTGTGAACAATGATGACGGGTTGTGGCATGGAACAACATCTTTTTTGTTGCAGATGCCATTAAAAACGCAGCATCCAGTTGTTGAAAGTTAAATCGATGATCACCTGCGCAGTTGTCTGGTGTTAGCCAGCTGAGGTCTACATACTTGTTTGATTTTCCCAGAGGGCTGAATTCATTCTTAAGAAGGTACTTAGTTAATGCCAAGCTGCCAAACAAAGGTTTTTACCTATAACAGCACCACCAGATTAAGAAGATGATAAGCGCAACAGCCACCACTGCCCCGATCACAATTCCAGCAATTGCAGGTGTTGATAATTCTGCATGACAAAAGAGAAAATGACAACAGTTAGAAGTGAAAATAAAGTACAGTTATGAAAGCAAGGATCTTAAAGTGTAGCTGCCATTTTAGAACGTTTTTTGTACACAGGTTTCAAGACTCTGGATAATGAACGCTTGACTGTATGGTATCTAGACATTCAAATTAAAGACAAGAATGACTTTTCTTGGAGTCCATAATTTTTTTTGGAAATGTAATGGCATGAAAGAATACGTGAAGGCCTGAACACAAAATTCAGTTAGTTCAGTAGTACCGCGCACCGGTGGCTCAGTTGGTTGAGCACCGGGCTGTTCACGCGGGAGGTCGTGAGTTCAACTCTGGCCGGACCAACACTCAGGGTCTTTAAATAACTGAGATGAAAGTGCTGCCTTTGTAATTACATCTGCAAATGGTTAGACTCTCTAGTCTTCTCGGATAAGGACGATAAACCGTAGGCCCCGTCTACAACCCTTCAATGTTCATAATCCTGTGGGACGTAAAAGAACCCACACACTTGTCGCAAAGAGTGGGGTATGTAGTTCCCGGTGTTGTGGTCTGTCTTCTGTGGTGTATCATGGTTGGGAGGGAAAATGCTCGGAGATATTAGCTACACCCAAGCTACTCTAAAGTCCGAGGGTAAATAACGATATATGATATGATATGCAGGCTTCTTTGTGATACTATTATTTTATGAACTAGTTTTGGGTCCATGAACGTAAACCCTCTGTAGCTGTCGTTTTCCTGACATTTTCAGCAAGTAAGGGTAGAGTACGAAAATAGGGAGCTTTGTTTGCAAATTCTACCTCATTTGTTTGAAATTCTTACTACAATCAATCATCTGAAACATCAGCATAAATCTTGAAAGTACACTGCCCTTTAAATAAAAAAATTCTCCGCTTTACTTTTGTAGTGTAAAGATTCGTTAAATGAGATTTTACTGTGCCATCAGTAAAATACGCGGTTAATGCAACGTGACCTCACTAAAAGGGCTATTCATGTCGCGATAGTTCTCTTCGTGCTCTTTGTAGTCGGTCGTTCAAGGTTTTGTTGTAAATAAAATGAGGACATTAAGACTTTGTTCCTAGATATCAGATTATAACGTACACCTGCATTGGCCAAATCTGTTAAGGCCTCATTCATTAGTGCTAAAGAGCACATGTAATGCCTACCTGCTACATAGTAGAACCTGTGCAACTGGATACAGTAACTTTAATAGACAGAGTCTAGCTATAAAAGCCTCATTTAGCCGTCCAAGGTTCACTTGGCAGTTTGTCTTCTATAGTAAACCAACTAGCTGTTTGCAGTTTGTTAAAGTTTTTCCCCTCCCACCCTCCCTTTGGAGATGGGTTGGATATATTGCTTTGCCTTCATTAAAATCGGGACACCCCTGCATGGTGTGGTTAAGTCTGTGCAGCGACTTCCCCCAAGCTTGTTGGCTTGTTTGCCTTTGTACATTGCTCGCTAACCAATACTCTTGTCCGATCCAGCACGTGCTGTTTACCACTCAGCTCTTAGTGCTGGGGAAATAAGTGAGGTTGTTCTATGTCACGCAATCTGGAAGTCGCCACAGGCTAACCAGCCCCAAGGCAGTGTTCCCCTCAAAAAACGCCAATACATCTGTTGTCTCGTTCTATCACGCTTTGCGTTACAGTAGATATAGGCATATTTTCATACCCTGAAAATTTTTCATCTGTTCGGATTTCCTTACTGAAAGTCTTGTGATCCGAAAATTATAGGGATCAAAACTTACCTTTTCGAAAATTTCAGCCAGAAAAAAGGCTCCCGAAAATTCTAGGTGACCTTTTTAGGGTAAAAATCCGTTAAAAATGGGCAATTACACCAATTTTTAGATGTTCGAAAATCCTAGGACAGGCAGGCAAGCAAGAAATTTTACAACAAATGTTCCCAAAAATTCTAGATCTCAAATCGTCTTCCGAATAGATATTTCCTAAAAAATTGACGTTGGATGCCCCTGATAAATAATGACTACTGTAATTGCCTTATCATGGTTTACACTAATTTGCGAAACGACACGAAATGAAACGAAACCAACCGAAATACAGTAAGAATCGACCTAAACATTCATTAAAGCTAACCTTAGGCCTAATTGGGCAAAAATAGCAATGTCACCAAAATGGCCGACCAAAATTACTATTTTGCGAAACGGATTGAAATTTTCCAGGCATGTACAGCCCTAATCGTTTACCAGTGCTAACATTAGGCCTAAAAAATTTTGTTTGGGCCTAATTAGGCCTAGGTTAGCTTTAATGAAAGCTTAGGATTATTTCTGTATCATTTCGCCTTGTTTTGTTTTGCAAATTAGTGTAAGCCAATTTGAAGGTGATACTGGAAAGATACATGTGTCTTCTAGCATCTAGAGATAAAAGGGTCACTTTCTTGTGTGGCAAGATCTTTGTCCAGTTAAGACACAGTAGCTTTGGTTAGGATTAATTTCCATCACACAGCTGACCTGTCCCCAGTTCACCAAGAGTAGATAATGGCACCTGCCAGAATAATCGTGACCCTGCAGATAGGCCCCAACAAAACTATACACTAAAATACTGAATTACCCAGTGGATAGTGTTTTATTCAACAGATCACTCTCCCCTTACATTGTATCTCTAAACTTTGAGTAACTGAAGTCTGGCGCAAATCTGAATAACAGACGTCTGGCACAACTCCGAACAACCGAAGACTGGTGTATACATCACCAGATCCTGTTGAAAATCTTTTAAGGATTTTCAAGACCTTCAAGAATCTTCATGAAGATCTTTGAAGATCCTGATAAAGATCCTTTCAAGAGAACTATGAGGATCCTTTTAAGATACTTGAAGGATTCTCATAGGAACTTTAAGGACTCTAACTAAGACCTTTTCGAGATCCCTCTGAAGAGCCTTAAACATCCTCAAACAATCCTAGAGGATCTTTCAAGGATCCTAGTAAGATCACTATAAGAATCCTTCAAAGATCCTTGAAAGATCCTAAAACGATCTTCAAGAATCTTTTCTGAAAGCCTTCTAAGAAATTGTCATCAGGATCTTTGCATGAGCCTCACAAGATCCTTAAAATAGCTTTGACGATCTTAACAAGTAGTTTTGGAAAATGAAGATCTTGAAAAGACTTTTTAAAGATCCTTCAAAGAGCTTTATCTTCAAGGGTCTTTGGCAGGTCTTTGAAGATCTTTACACATCCTCAAAGATCCTGTGAGGTTTTTCACCAGGGAAGCATTATATCAGTTATCAAATAAGATCTTGGGTAAACTAACTAGGAACTTACGCTTTGCTGGTGTTGCCGTTGCTGTTGCCCTTGGTGGAGTTGTGACTGGGGATCCTATAGCTTTGCAACTACAGAATAAAATATTTAAAGTTTTATTAGAGGAGTCCTGTCACTTTCAATATGTCATTTGATGACATCCAAAGTACAGCAAAATCTTCATGTACATTTATCATTAGGGTGGATTTGACGACTCAAACACAAGAACAACTTGTTGCATTCTCTGATAGATGTTTCAGAAGGATGCTACAATATTGGACAAAACTGATTTTGAAGGCATATGCATGGACATCAAACCTATTCCTGGCCGTAATCAAGAAAGGTTTTTCATGGGCCCAATCCCCCACATTCAATATTGCTTCATCAGGGAATACCTGGACAGTGCATCAAAGCACTTTATAGCATTGGCATGGAAGGAAGGGGGGAGGGGGGAGGGGGTTGTTTGCACGTTATCACACTAGCACGCTTGAAATTTTTCTCAACAGTTTTGTCCATGATTGTAAGTGTTAAATCGGAGGATGAAGTGAGATAACAATTATAACGTCGTGTCCATAATGTTCGCTTACGTAAAATATATGCTTTTTACAAGGTTATTTTTGTGAAATTAAAATGTTAAAACCAAACGTTTTCGGTTGTTTGCCATCGTCAGGGTTAAAAGTGACAGTCCGCACGCATCCATGCATATATATCTTATGTCATTCCCGTTAGGAAAAGTTTGAAAACATAAGAAATAACTTGTTTGTTCAGACTGAGGCGAAATCAATGTTAGAAAATTTTCGCGCGAACGTCCTTACGGACGTTTGCGCGAAAATTTTTCCACATTGATTTTGTTTTCATTTTTCGCCTGAAATTAGGTCATAAATTGCTTATTCCAAAAATTAAAACAAATTGGGGGGTCACCGACTTTGTCTCGGAGAAAAAGGCATGGGAAAAATGCCCTAACTTCGATAGATGGATCATCACAACGAGTTAGTGTAGCGTCATGTACTCATCCGTCGAAAATCGGAATAATACGTTAGAGTGAAGGTTCCGTGCATAGAAATATAGTAGCGGGTTTTTAGATAATTGCACACCTCTGGGGATGTCATAAACAGTAGAGTTAATCCTCAATGAGCGTTTTCGCAAGCGCTACCCGTTGTAACCGCTTCTGGAATTCAGGACACAAGGAAAGAAAAATTTTGAAAAAAGATAACTTCTTACATTGTGATTTTTTTCATTTTATCATATTTTGTAGACTGCAAGAAGAGTAAGTGATTCATTTCTTAAAAAATAGGGGTTACCTATGATCTAAACGAGTAAAATCGATGTGATGTTGCGAAGCTCTTGGAGAATTTCGTTTGTCACGTTTTTGCGTGACCTGTCGGGGAAGGACTGGAACCCAAGACAGGATCGATCGATGAAAGGTTTCTGTAAAAGAAACTTTCTCGAGCATAGTAACGAAGTTTCAAGCAGGCGTTATCTTTATTTGCTTAGTGCTTCGTATCACATTTCTGCATTGCCGTCATGCTCATCTTCTGGAGTGTGGTTTCTGTCATTGCGATCGATCAGCAAACAATGTAGACTGCATCAGCTTTTGTGTTGAAATTCCCACAGCCCTGTTCTCAAAACTTTTGTCCACTGTTAGAAAAGATGAGCTCTTCTGAATTCAACGAAACAATAACACATCGCAACTTACTTTTCACATGATTATGTAATTTATTCACGATACCATGGCAGGGGACCTCTACCACACTTGAATGACCTTTGAAGACACACAGACACTATCCCAGGAAAGAGAAGTGACCCAACCACACCAGTTTTAAAGTGAGTGAGAAACGTCATTTGCACAGAAGATGGCATTTGCAACACTACACATGTCTGGTCCAAGACTCGGAGTTGTCATTGTCCTCACTGATACATCAATTAATAAAATTAATAACTATTTTTACCTACCCAGCTTCTTCTGATCCCACGATGCCTGTAACAAAATGTTTCAATAACGTTAACAACAAATTGCTCTGAAAGTCTTAAGGTATTCACATATTATACAAGACAGAACAAGTAATACTTCAACGGGCCATGAACAACATAAAAGAAATATATACCACAAAAGGAAAGAGAAGTATGGATGTATGGATGTACACAAATGAACACGATAGCAACGGATTGCATTTGGGTAATCTTGAAAAACGTCAGCCCGATATTTCTTTTTAGATAAACGCTGTTTTTGCTCAAATCACCTTGTCTGTAATGTGATGATAATTTTATCAGTAAAGGATTCCCACATTACCATTTCAAAGTTTTAAACTCGTGATAAACTCAAGATGTCCCCTTAAAACACCCTAAAATAAAGTGAGGCAAGGGTACGTGGTTTTCTGTTGAGCTGCAGATGTAACAGAACTACAACTTCAACAATATAATAAGCTTCTCTAAGTTAGGGCTTACTTAGCGTCTTCTTTGAGACTTGTTTAGATGAGCTGAGCTGTCGTACATTTTAAGATCATGAGGCCTGATCACAACCGAAGAATGTTTTGGTTAAACAGTGTTTTGATGAGAATGCTTTCTTGAAGGTGGTTATATACTAAGGACGGCACTTGTTGAAAGACAATTTTCAATCGAGCGAATTCAGTTAAAGTTCATGTCAGGGGGAGACTTAATAACACAGAGTTTTGCTGGCACCTATAAAATTTGCATTCGAAGTCTCTCATGGTGGACAATTTTAGTACAGTACAAATTTTAGTACAGTACATATAAAAGGCTATTTATCGTCAAAAACAATGTTGAGAAGGAAAGACCACAGAAATATTCTTTTGCATATTGGAAGGGAGCTCCGTATGGAAAAAAACTGTGCCAAGGGTCTTGAGTACTTATGACACAAAGACGAAGACACCTTTGTTAAAGGTTTCTTCCTCCTGGATAGCAAAGTTCACTTTCACTATGTACACTCTCTACTCAATCCATTTTCTTTGGAGTTTATATACTCCTTACGTACTTGTCAACTCATGATCAGGAAGTGAATAAAGGGGGCAGATTCTAAAAAAACTGTGGTGCTGCGTCGGTGGGGAAGAAGTAGACAAAATTTTGGTTTTATGAACGGAGTCGATAATGTAAATTCATTATCAACGGAGTTTTAATGTAAATTCAATTTCCAAATCGGCACCCTTAATCCCCACGGTATTAACGAACGCTTTTCATTTAACTAATGTATTCCTGTTTTTCACGTTGCCATGTTACCACCAATAGCGTAGCTCCTCCTCTACTATAAAAACTACACACAGCACATAATTCCTCGATTCGATCTGACGAAGAGCTAACGCTCGAAACGTCAGCTTTTAGAATTCCTGTACGGTGGTCAATTTACATTATCAACTCCGTTGATAAAACCCAATTTTTGTGTAACTCAGGAAGCGGTTTACGAGTAACTGTTTCCACTGTTTGTAAACTTTCATAACAATTTTAATTTGCTGCATTTAATGGTGCAAAAAAATTTTGGACTATGGCCTGTATCTAAAAAAGCTGGACTGGTGATGTGCACCCTACTAGCCAATCAGATTCCAGCTCCCAGAGACGCTTCAGAAAAAAAATAAAAAGCATTTATTTATCTATTTATTTATTTTTTGAAGCATCCTTCTTCCAGAGAGTTCTAGAAGTACCGGTGACAAGATTATTGAAATGCAGAACCTAATTTAGTATAAAGATTTTTTTTAAATTAACCAACCGACATGCTTAATGTGCACCTAACCCCAAAATATTTTTTTCGCTAAATTGAATCTTTGCACCTGTTCGAAACGCATTGCGGGCATTTTTTCCCTTTTTCTAACAAATCCTGCCATTTTATAGGCTTCGAAAGTTGCGAGCATCTTTGTTCACGACCGAGCCAGAAGGGGAGTGGGTCTATTCCTGATTTGACGTCACAATCTACTTTGCATGCATTTTTACAAAGAGTTAATGCAATGTAAATCAGTTTGTGACGTTAAATCAGGAATAGACCCACTCCTCTTCTGACTCGGTCGTGAACAAAAGATGCTTGGATTTTCGCAACTTTCGAAGCCTATAAAATGGCAGGATTTGTTAGAAAAAGGAAAAAATGGCCGCAATGCGTTTCGAACAAGTACAAAGATTCATTTTAGCGAAAAAAATATTTTGGGGTTAGGTGCACTTTAAAGAAAAAAAAATCGAAAATAATGTATATCACCTTGGGAGTACGTAGCATAGCCAATAACAGCTCCTGTGCCCTCTTTAACCAAATTAGCTTCAAATTTTATTTGCAAAGTTTTCACATCCCTGACAGTGAAATATCGAATGTCGGGCATTTCACAGATCCTTCTCCTGGTTAAACTACTGCCCTCAGTGGTGTTACCTTGAAGAGAAAACATGACAACGATTTTTTTGGTCATTTTAGGGTCTCTAAAGTAAAACACAAGTGGTTTAATTTGGGCAAGTCCAACATCGTCAACAAATTCTTAGCTCAACAAATAATGACACATTGATTGTTCCTTTAGCCACTAGTCCAACATCCCAATGACCAAAAATGTTAACCCACACTGTTGATTTGTTTAATCAGGTGCCAAACTTCATCAACCAATAATAGTTTTTGGTCCACATTGTTGGTTTGTTTAGTGATGTGTCCAACATCATCAACCACTAAGTATGTTGACCTTAATGTTACCACAATGATTGTTCCTTCAGTCGCTAGTCCAACATCCCAACATTAGTTAGTTTGTTTAACCATGTGTCAAACCTCACCAACCCATGATAATAGTGGCCCACACTGTTAGCCGCCCAACATCATCAATAGCAATGATGTTGGTCCAACATTGCTGGTTCATTTTGCCACATGTCCAACACCGCGAATAAATAATTACGTTGGCCAAACATTATCAGTTTAAAGCCCTGCCCAAACTATCGAACAAAGTAGGATTCAACGCTCCAACTTCGATCCAACATTGTTCGACCGTTTGGCCACCCATGTTGGAGGATGTTAGTCTAATATATTTTCTTCAATCAAGTGTTGGATGGAGTTTGCTTTTGACCAAGCATTGCGACCAACAATTCTACTCGACGCGACAATGTTGCAGTCACGTTCGCGCTGCTAGCCAATCACGAATCGCTATCTTAATTTTAAGCCTACAACCCTGCACAAAAGTGTTGGGAAGGTAGCGTCACTTTTGAGATAGCCCCCCTCCTACTTATCAATTTTGGATTTGCACAAAACCAGATACACATACACATACACTGTACAATGTATCTGCATATAAGCCAAACAAAGCACAAATAAATATATGTTATATTTGCCAGCTGGGAGGTCCGTATAGCGAAAAACTGCGACTATATTTGGCAGCTGGGACGTCCGTATAGCGAAAAACTGCGACTACGGTCACAGTTTTTTTATATGCGGACCAACCCTTAGCTGGTAAATAACTTATTTATTTTTTTCCTCTCTCTCTCCCTTCCTCTCTGAAATCACTTTTTTTAATTGTTGACTCATACAGTGCTTGCTAGCAAATGTGGTATTAAAGGGACTTACAAACTGAACATTTCAAAGAGAAATATTTGAGAGAGAACACGGCTAAACTCTTCCTCTATTCCGCGCTCAGGAAGCAGGGCTGGCGCAGCGATTCGATATTCCAGCGTTTTATGCACTACTGTACCTTTTAGGGTTTCTAAATCCATTAAGATCTCCATGTTCCAATTCAAAATAAATCATCAAATCTTACACCCTGTACACACCTGTGACAAGTTATTTACACAGTGCTTGAAATTATCAGTCGTCCCCTTGTCCCAGACGACCAGAACGTTTACCGGGAGACCAGTTCTTGGTAAAATGAAAAGCCTGGGCAACCCAACCAAAAAAATTAATACAGTCAACTCTCTCTAAGACGGACACCATCGGGACCGGCCTCAGCTGTCCATCTTAGAGAGGTGTCCGGCTTATAGAGATTCGAAGTAACATGACCCCCTGTAGATAGTTTATTTGAAAAACATTGCAACCAAAGGTTGAATTACGCATTCATTTAAAAAATGAATGCTGTACCTGTGTACAGTGAATACACGTCTGTTTAAAGTTTGTTTTAAGTTGTTTACTTGAACGAAACCTACCTGTTTTAGATTACGATACAATTCAGTTGTCACCTCCAAGTTCTTTTTTGAATGGGACAATGACTGATTTAATTTTAACTTGTACTGTATGTATTAAACGTCTGGTGTTAAAGAGTCATGTACAATTTTTCTTCCCTAAATCATAATTTGCGGTCACATTCAGCACCTCACAAGTGTCCGTTGATGATTTCAATGTGTCCGTTGTCTGTATTATGGAGGTGTCCGTCTTATAGAGAGTTTGGTTATGGTAAAATGACTAAGAAACGGCCATGACCAGCACCAACACCAGGTGTCCGTTGAGAGAGTTGACTGTAGAAAATATATTCCCTAGAATTACTGTATGCAGCACCTGACTCATTTGTTGGTTTTCTATTGTCAATGTCCAACTTGCACAAAAAACCACAGATGCACACTTAGAAGTAAAGGATACTCAAGCTCCAATACCATGTGATTGCATAATGTGCAACCAAGCATTTATCAGGGCAACGAAATCTTATTTTAGTCATTTTATTGATATCATTCAACGGAAAATTAGTTCATTGCACGAGGCACAATGTCTGAAAATTGGATATTAGAAATCTCCTCACGTCGCTTCAAAGTTTAGTTTGCATAATTTTGATTGCATGGGTTTAATATAAAATTCACAAATTTTATTTATCGTCATTACAGCGTGATTCAAGTCACCATACTTCACAAAACTTATCTCAGTAGAAGTGCTTTTTGAGAGGTATTCTCGCTATCCACAACTGTCAGAACTTACAGGATTTATAATGATTCAAAGTAAGCAAAATTTCCATAAATTCACCGTAATAATTATAAGCTGTGTTTGCCCCCCAACTAGTATGGTGTGGAAAGGTCTATTCCACGTATAAGTGAAAAAATCCTTAACGCTCAAAAGGTTACAAGGTACCATGAACGTGTAAGGCGTTGTCGTTCGAGGACCATGATAACATTTAGCTACGGTTTGGTTTTACTCACCACTTAGAAAAATATCATCACTTGAAAGTGGGCCTTTGTTATCAGGGTCACAAATAAAATTTACTTCCAGATCAAAGCTTGCAAAAAAGATGCGAAGGACCATTGACTTGGGAATCTGGAGCGTCCAAACACAGGAAGCATAGGGAAAGTATTGGAGAGGCCAGTTGGGGGTAACCACTGTTCCACTCGAAGATCCAATCAATTTTGTGCTGTATAGACATTGTAATGTACATTAACATTGTTAGTTATTTTGAGCCAGATAGCTTGATGCATAATAAAATTATTATGTCAAGCACTGGAGTTTCAGTTATGTCCTGATGTTCAAGTACAGTTTAAAATAATGCACTCTGAATTTTGATAAACCTTAAGAAGTGTGCCTTCAGGAGGACTAATATATACACCCTTTTAATAAGTCTAATATATGCCGTTTTCCGCTAATGAAGTCGATTTTCTTTTCTTATTTGAAGCCTTTGTACATTTCTGAGTAAATTTTAAAAGCATGAATTTGACGTCATTAGCGGAAAACGGCATATATTAGACTTATTAAAAGGGTATTAACTATATAGATTTAGCCAAGCCTGACCTGAGCCTGCGATCCAATCAAAAACCAGTACCTGTTCAGCAGATACATGTACTTTGTTTTGACAGGTGTCAATTAACCACAACATGGATGTCCAATATCAAAGATATTCCCACCATGAAACACAGGTTGCACTAGAGTTTGAGGTTGGCATACATGGCGGGGTACAGATGCGTTAACATTTTTTCTTACCAATGGTGCTGAGTGAGAGCCTTTGGCGCACAGAGCACCACTAAAACTTAACTCCAGTGCTTGGTGGTCAGCTGGGGCACTTTCTTTGATTTCACTGTCAGCCGGGACTTAAGGGGGGCTTTGATAGGAGTTCCAATAATGGGAAATAATGGTCTTCAATCCACACAATGGCAGATTAGGATGGAAAGTGTGGATGATGACTACTACCCCATCCTGCCTTCTAAGGAGGAGTTGAACCAAGGACTACACCATTTGCATGGTACTTAAGGGGAGCATTGCCTTTGAATTGACATCTCTCAGCAAGTTCCACATGAACCATGAAAAAAAAAAAAACAGGACTCAAACTCATGACTGTGTGATTCCACGGCACTGCTCTAACATATGAGCTGTGAGAGCTGCAGTCTGTGACAGTCCCTATCCCTATGTACCTTGGAATAGTACTATACAGATCTGAAGCTTTTGTGGCCAATTCCCCTCCCCCCCGCAATGTTGTTTGCATGAGAGTTTCTGTGCCCATTTGCCAAAACAACATTGTGGAAGGGCAAGGTATTGCAAAGTGTTTCAACCATAATTTTGTCCGAGGCTGTTGTCAATTGCATGTTCATACCATTACTATATCCTGTAGGAGGTGAATTAATGCCTGTCAAAGAAATAAATTTATAAAAGCTTTTAACTCGACTTTCACGTCTTCTCTGATAAGAATGATAAAATGAATGAGATTTGTCAAAATGAATTTTAATCTTGAGCTTACAAGAATATGTCTTGAATTAGTTCAATTTTGGGGAAAAAAGTAGCCGATGCTTTTCATCCAGTGTTGGTATTTTTATTGAAACTACTGGCTGGAAATTAGTCAAGGCAACTGTTTTACTTTCTTTCACATTTATTATAACTCTAATATGGCCGCTACACGTGGAGCCGAACTACATTGTACTTTGCATAATGTACACGTGACACGTAACATGTGACCTATAGTGTGACATCCCCCTCTTTGCAACATTAGGGACCTTCAGATTCTAGGACGAGGACGAGAACGAGTACGAGTTTTGACTGTTTGTTTTTAGCGAAAATACTAAGAAGATTTATAGCCCGTAAGATTAATCTTACTCTTTGTTAGCAGTATAGGTTTCTCAGTTATTCTTATTGCTGTTACCTGGGCCTTTTTGCTGATCGAAAAATGCCAAAACTGCTGCCGTGTTGTTGACTTGTTTTGACACGACGACATTTTTGCAAAACCTCGTACTAAAATGACGACGGTAACACGTTTTTCCCGCCAAAATGACGCTGGTTTGCGCGCGCTCAATGTTTTTCTACGAGAAAATTTGGTACTCGTAGTCGTTCTCGTCCTAGAATCTGAAGGTCCCTAATGCATAGGGTAATACAGATCTTCAATGAGGTGATACTAAATTAATCAATATAGGACTTAACTGTAACAACGAACAACAGCGCTTTTCAAATTAATGTTCAATTCGACCTAACTTACATGTAAATCTGTAATGCGAAACAACAGCACTCGTATAAATGCTCAGCTTATCTGGTGGTTTAAATGTCCGCCCGGATCTGGTCCAACACCCGCCACTTGTCTCTGGGAAAAGCTCGATCCTTGCAAGGGGTCTTGGCTCTGGGCTGTGTCCTGGTGGTTGTCTGCACTCGCAGATGGCTTCATTTCCCTGGATGGTGATGGTGGTCTTGTGACTGCTGTGGGTACTTGGACTGGTGTGGGACTGTGTGCACCGGAACTTGTTGCGTCTGGCCTGAGGTGTGATGATCTTGTACCTCAGTATACATCTTCTGTGGTACTGTTTTTGACAATGATTGTATGATCGAGGTTCTTTTGCTGCTCTCAAGATGGTTCCTGGTTTCCAGGTCTTTGTATGGCAGGGTTTGAGCCAGAGCGTGAAATTGCGACAGTCTCCCCCTTGCAGGACAATTTGTCCCTTAACATTACACGGCCAGGCCATAAATGTCCCCCAAAGTCAAAACTAAATGGAGGAAGTTTATGCAAATTCATACCAATCAGAAAACCAGGATGGTGTAATATTAAAAATACTGTCTTTACCATACATTTAGAGGACCCTTTTGTTTTTGGATAATGGTGGAAACTGGTAAGGTGCTCAATACCATAAGATTCTGTAAAATCTTTGAATTCCTTAGAGCTGTACTGTGATCCATTGTCGGTAACCAGCTGGGATGGGATGCCATGTTCTGCAGAGATGCTCTTAAGGTGATTCACTATTGCCTGTGAGGAGGTGCTAGTGAGCTTTCTGACATACAGTAATGGATTTCAAGCCGTGGTAGCTGGCTATTGGCTGCTGCAGGTTGAGGTGAAAATATAGACAGTGCATCTGCAATTGGTATGTCAGTGCCTTTTGTTGCTGGGCAACTAGATAGTAACAGGGGTATCGTAATGGTGGCCAGGTGAGCTGAGTACCTTGCCTTGTAAGATAGTTGACCAGGCCCAAGAAGCGCTGTAGGCTCTTGACATCTTCTCGAGGTCACAATTGCTTTGTATGGCTTCTACTTCACTGCAATCTGGCCTCACACCTTGTGGGGTCCAGGTGTGTCCAAAGAAACGGAGCTCCTTACATTTAAATTGCAGCCTCTCTTCATGCCCTTCTGTCGGGCTTGCACCATCAGGTTGGCTAAAATTCTTGTCATGTCCCTGCTCTGTGGAACCAAAGATGAAGGTACAGCTGTATCATCTGCTATGCCTGTGACACCCCTGAGGCCTTCAAGTGCTGAGTCAAGCTGTTTCTGGAATAAATCCTGGGAAACAATGAGGCCAAAAGGAGGCCAGGTGAATCAGAACTTTCCAAAGGGGGTAACAAATGCATCAAGGTACAAGCTGGGTTCATCCAGTGGGACGTGCCAATACCCTTTCTTAGCATCTACTAGGGTGAAGAACTTGGCATTGCTCAACTGAGTCACCACCTCATCTTACCTTATCGTAAGTTGACTCTGACAGGACGATGCTGTTCACCAAGTCTGTGGGCGTGTCAGCCCTGGTAATAACACCTAACTCTAGCATCTTGTCAACCTCTTGTTTATAGAGCTCTTATTATAGCAGATTGACTGGTACTGACTGTGGAGGGTGGACTGCTCTGCCCCAGGTTCAAGGGTTATGTGATATGGTTTCATAATTTTTATGGAATTCTTGAAATCCATCAAAACGATCTTGGATGCAAAAGAGGCGTTTCTCTTTTGGGTGGGGTTGGTTGTTTTGTTTCAAGCTTGGAAGGTAAAAGCATTCAATATGCACATGTAATTTGACTGGAGTTTCACATTTTCTTCCAGTTGCTTCTAATATTCTAAGCATTTTTTGCTCCTCTTCAGACAAGTTCCATGTGCTATAGAGATCTAATTAATCCGTAATCCCCAGTCCAAAGGAGTAAATATTTGCATTTCTGTTTATTAGTCCTTGATTTCAGAGGGCCGTCACACTTTTGCTTGAAGCGTTTCACCCTTTGTGTCAAATCGGGACCTGGAGTCCAATCGCTTTTCTGTAATTCAAAACCCTCTTTTTTCAAAAGCCTCTTTTTTCAAAGTACCCACCTTACCTCAATCACAAACATCTAAGGGAAGTGAGTGGTCACAATGTTAGAAAGCCTGCTTCATTTGGATATTTTGTTTCCTGGACTGATACAGACATCTACATGTAATCATGGACATCAAAAAGTTTTAACCCATTGCCTCCTGAGAGTGACACTTAGTAGATTTTACTCTGCCTAATGCCAGACGATTTTACTCTTCAATGGGGAGGGGGGGGGAGGGGGGGTCCTAGCCATCAACATAGTTTTTGATCTATTCACACCTCAAACACCCCAGGACACCTCCCCCCCCCCTCCCCCATTCACGAATAAGATTGTCTGGCATTAGACAGAGTAAAATCTGTCAAGTCTCACTCTTAGGGGGTCAATGGGTTACCGCCATCCAACAGGACATAACTTCAGTGGACAAACAGGAACCAGTTAGCGCTTACCATTTCAATGAAGTTTTCGGTGAGAATGTTTCGACAAATGGTCCTGCACGTTCTGTACTTAGAAAGAGAAAATGGGAATGTGCCGTATCATTTGCCAGAAAAAAAAAGGGTTGTTCCAATTGAAAAACAAATGAAATGGTCTATTTTCTCTCGCACTTGTAATTGTGGGCATATGGTACAGAAATTTCCCGACATTCCGGTCAAAGCAAGAAAAAGGGAATACCTCGAAAGGTATTACCTTTTATCCGAAAACATTCCACCGGGATGAACCGTTCCATTAATTTTGAATTCTCTCCGGAATTACCGAAAATTCCATTCAAATGGTAAGTGTTCAGTGTTTTCATTTCCGCAAGCCACACACCGCTATAATTCCTTCCAATGTTCCAACATACCTGCAATTTGTTGAAGGATCAAGCTTTGTCACATTGTTATCTGAGGAGTAACGAACTTCAAAACCAGCACCTTTCATTGACTGATCAGACTTGAACACCAGCCTCAAGTAATTATCAAATGAGTAGATCTTTGGCAGGGAAACATTAGAACAGGAACAGAATTTTCCAATTGATGCATTGTTCTGAATAGCATCATGGCTAGAAAATTAAAACAAAAGGGATTACACTGTAGGCATAATTGTCTCTCTACGTACAAGTCATGTACTAGTACAGCATTTGCTGAAACGCTGGCATATTAACTTTTACGTGACAAATGAAAGATGTCAAATACAAAAAATTGCTTTTGTAGATGACTTGTCATTTATGTGGCAAATTACCATGATTACTGTAACTTAATTAGTTACTACCAATAGAGCGGTTTTCAATTGAGTATCGAAAGTAATTAGTGAATTACTTTGGTTTATGATTGCTTCACTCAGAGATTGGTTCAAAGTTCTCGCACCACTTTTTCAACCAATCAGAAGTGAAACCAAAACCAATCGTGGCTCGCGCATGCACATTTTCCCGCGCTTTGTGTCGGCTACGTGCAATTACTTCGAGTTTTGATTGGTTTACTGGATTGTGTCCGTCCTTTTTGATTGGCCAAAGTAATTACTTTGGTTTTGGTTTTATGACACTCATTTGAAAATCGCTTTAGACAAGAATAGAGTACAAATAAAGACTAGTTTCTACTTCTTGTTCTTCTTAGTGGGCACTATTGCAGAGGTGCCAATGCCTGGAGATCTAAAATCTGGAGATTTTTTCCATGCAGTCTCTCCCACTCTCCCCCCTCCCCCCACCACGATCAAAACACGCACACCCCCCCCCCCCCCCAGCATTCTTCTTCTCATAGAGACTTCAAGCGTATGACTATTGTCTGAAAATGGCTTAGATAGGAAATATGTGAATTTCATCATAGTAGCACCTTAAAAGGTTCAGACGCATTTTTATCCAAGAAATTGAATGCCCCATACAGGAGACCGGGAGATTTTATAAATTTATATCCAGAAGACTCCCAGATAATCCAGGAGAGTTGGCACATATGCTGTTGGAGAACAACCAGGACAACCGCCCTAGCTACAAAGTGCTGTAATGATACATGTACGCGCAGTCACAGTAATGACGACCGATGTTTCAAATTTCTGACAATGTGCAGAAGAGCCAGAAGTTCGTGATATGTGGAATTCCTGCTTTGGCTCTGACCAGAGTCCGTGTTCTTGGCACTGGCCAAAAGAAAAGCCCACTCTAGACACAAGACTGTGTCTTACTTGGTGACAGATTTGGAATGTTTTGAGACATTTCAATGTCTATATTCCATTATGCTGCTCACCACTTTCACATGATGAATTACTGTTATTTACTGCGTAAGCACCCATGCTCAGGTAAGTGACCCCTTCTCAGAGGAAAGTTCAAGATTGCACCCGGTATTTTTTTACTAAAATGAAAAGGCACTTGATTTCGAGATAAACGCTAAACCTCTGATTATCACACAGAAAATTAAAAGTCGTTGAGTTTCTTTGCATTGCAGCTCCAAAACAGAAAGATCAAATTTCACCAACAAATACAGTGTAGAACATACTACACAGGACACAATTGAATTGAAGATGCAAACTTTGGCCACTCAAGTTAAATAATTTGCAAGATGCTAGGAAAATTTTCATTCTCAGTGAAATTTGATCAGCTGTGAAATCTGCCACATTACATGTGACAAAATTAATGTTACATTGACTCTTTTGTAATGATTCAGTGCTTCAAGTTTTCAGAAGTCGTGGTGACTGCAATGTTCACCAAACCATTCAATCTGAATATCTTTTATTCAAATTTCCGGTTGTTTAACTTACAACTTTTTTTGTTTAGATTGTGTTGTTCACAGAAGAAATTTGTGTGGCCATGTCCTATGGGATTTACATTTGATTTCCTTGGTGCCATTTACCTTTATCACTCAACGGCCATTTTTGAGACCGTGAATGTCTAGCCTCAGACTGAATGAGAGGTTAGACATGAAAAATCTCTTATTTTGGGTGACATGAGTTTATTCCGACGTGCCAGAAAATGTGTTTCAAAACAAGTTGGAAACTTGGTATTCAGAATGATACCGCTTGTTTCAAACTTCTAACAAATTACATGTAAGCTATTGTTTGGTGAAGTACCCACAAAAACGTAGCTTCACTGGAAATCTTTGCCAACCAATGCAGCAAAACGTCAACAACTCGCAGGGTCGCTCGAGGGTCCGAAGAGAGATCCCTGAAGAAATTTTGACAAAATCTTTTTTTCTGCTGGATATCCAACAATTTGGATGGGACCCAGGACGATAAAGCTTCGGACAATTCAGCACGTACGAAAGACGATGCAGACAAACTCACAAGGAAGCTGTTGGCTTGCTCTTTGATTATGATGATTACATGGTTCAAAGTTGGCAAAATTCTCAAACATTCACTGAAATTATTTTAAGCCCTGTTTGTGCCCCAACCAATATGGCGTCAAAAACCATGAAAAGGTCCATTTGGAAGATATCCAGGGGTTTCAGTAAATTTTGAAGTAGCTAGGCAGCTGGTTTAAGTCGAGTTAAAGCCGACTCATCCCCCAGAAAATTTTGAAATCTGCAAGCTCTGAAATGCGATTTCCAGCGTTCTGGGTACCAAATTGAGTACAAGGGTAAACAAAGATTTCTCATCAACAGCCACACTGAGTGTGCAATTAAGCACATTCTTTTGATAATTTCCAGCAAAGAAAGATTTGGAAAACCATTTCAAAAGGAAAATTAATAATTTAAACGTTCTATGACCTTTTGACAACGTCATGTCCTCATTACTACCAACTTCAACCTGCCGTGAATGGCAAAATTTCTTGCATGTTTTTTCAAGCGCGAATGGAAACATTTTGGTTTGTCTAGACAAACCGCAATAATTAATTTTTGTTCGGTCAACCTGAGCATGACTGTTCTGTCGAACAATAAAAATATGACATTTTAATCTGAAGGAACGAAAAGGCTTAATCAATGAAACTAAACAAAAAAATTTACTGTTTTAGTGGAAAACAAGTCTTGATGCAATGATTAGTCAATAACAATGTTTTGCATAAAACGTCTTGATATGTTTGTGGACATAACTAAACCTAATTGTATTATGTAATAAAATGCAACGGTTGGTCTAAGCAAAAATGCGGATAAAGGTTCCCTGTTCACTGTAGCTGCAAGAAGGCAGTATCAAATCTGATAATTATTTTGAAATTGAGGTTTAAAAAAAGTACATTTAAGTTCATCAAAAACGAATTTTACTTCAGGTTTGAAGCAATCATTCAATTAATTCAATTTAGGGAAAAAAGTAACCGACTTCTCTGAGCGAAATAGTCGACGGCCGACTGTCGGTGCTTCTTGAAACACTTGGATATCATTGACATCACCTATTGCCATTAATGTGCCAACCAGACCTTCACTGCTCGTCCACAATGAGTCCTTTGTTCCTGTGGTTGGCACATTTTAATAACAAAAGCAATGTTTGTCAACAGATATCTTCCAAATGCTGAGTTCAAACTATTAACGATGTTAACTTCTTCTAGGAGATAATTCTGAAAACCCAATTCTGAAAAACGAAATGAAGGCGCTTCTACATATAGACGAGATATGAGTTAAAATAGCATACACAGCCGCTTCAGTAAACAAGAAATGGCTGGTTTCGATTCAAATCAACTCAAACATTTTGAACGTAGTTTTTAACTTACCCAACGAATATTTCCAAAGAATCCTCCGTACAGTTCGGCATGGTACCAAGTATGGACAGGGTTATGAACTCTAGAATTATTCTCAGACCAGGATTAAGAACGATATTGTATTCACAAACCATGTTGTTCCCATATGATTCCGACGTGTTGAAACCAGGAGAATGGAGCGTTCCTTGAGGTTCATTATAATCCCGTCGTGGACAAGAGGATGAAATGACAAAGTATTGGAAGGAAAGTATTGATATCAACACAGGGATTCTTTTTGACATCATCTATACAGCACAGACGACAAAAGAGAAAACGGATGACTTGTTTTTTTTAGACTCAGCCAGGCGTGTCCTCTTCCCGATCCAGTCTCCTCTCTCTTCCAATTCTAGTTGGAAATTCTTGGAAATGGCAACGGATGAACTCCCAATCTCGCATCCAGACGTACCCAGAGTCATCGAGCTTTTTGGTCAGCGGGTGACCTCTGGGATAATGGACTTGAACTATTTTTTTGATTGGTCGCATAACAATGGCAGTCTGACAGGAAGTCGGTAAGTAATTCGGAAACCCCAGAATTTAGAGGGCGATTCAAAATCTAAAACTTGTTTCAGTGCTCTACAGTACCCGATTAAAAACCTCTGGGAGCAAGGAGACAACCAACATTAAACTCAAGCCACATATGATGCCGGGACCGGGAATCCAACCCGGGCTACATTGGTGTGAGGCACATTGGAGGAGTATATACAGATACATACTAAATACATAATAGTTAAAGATATACTCATTATAAAGAAAAACCGCTGTACAAATGCGGCCATGGATTCTCTTTTAAAACCAGTAAACTCAGTGGTACGGATAAAATCAGGTAGCGCATTCCGCAACTTAGCTGATACGTAAGAAAAAAGAACTAAGAAACACAACTGGTTGATCTAGGTTTATTGAGGGACAGAATGTAATTTTCGCAAATATCGTGCCTAAAAAGAGGATGGCAGAGAAAACGTACTTTTCATATAGGCAGGAAAACCCTAAAAAAGAAAAAAAAAAAGAAAAAAAACCATACTTTTATAAAGTAATATGAGGAGATTTTGAATGCGCTTATTGCATAGAGATGTAGAGTTTAACTTTAGTTGTAACAGAACAGGTAATCTGCAAATATAAATCTGGTTATTCTCTTATTTACATTATTATACCGTTCCTTTGACGCGAGGATCACAGCGAAAAAAGCACAAATTTGTCGTGAATTTTCTATGACAAAAATTTGTTCAGAAATCAAAAGTCTACGTTAACTGCACACACCAGAGTTAATGCTTAGAATCTGGCTAGAAATCGTCTTTTCACTTTTTCCTCCGGCCGCGGCTCAGTCATTTGATGAGGGCCAGTCTCGTGCTTCTCAAGTTGCCTCCTTCATGCCCAAAAGAATTCTGGGTAATTCTGCCATTCCATGACAAGGGAAGACACCCGATTGTCATTTCATATAATTTTTTATAAGTGTCGGGCCACCCAGTCCTACCAGCAAAATACAGCCTCGATTGAAGTTTTTAGCTTTCAAAACTTGCCCAAATAGCCCTTATTCACGATAGCCGCCATGTTGGTTTTCAACTTGTCATGCAAATTAGCCATGTGTTATGCTAGGGGGGCAAACATTGGAATAAAGGCAAATTGCTGAAAATCGGCTCGTCGAAATATTGAATTAACATTGCTAAAAGTACATTTTAGAATTTAGAATTAAGTACCTTTTACAATAATATTATATCTTTTGATTGCCTCCGACATTTTGACTTTCTACTTCGTTATCTGCTCAATTTTCGCTAAAAGATCATCGAAGTAACTTGTGTACGCCTTCTATTTTACTCCTTAGGTGATAAACATTCAATGAACGTGAAACAAGTCATCTGTGTGGCTAAGATGTTCGTTATAACCTCTCGAAATTGTGTTGTTTGCCCCCTCAGAAGTGTGTAGCTAATTTGCATGATAAAGGCAAATCCAATATGGCGGCTATCGTGAATAAGGTCTATTGTATCGGTAGGTGGTGGAATTCGTCACAGAAAGGCTAGAGAGACAAGTTCACTCGTTAACCGCCATGTTTACAACAGAGCATTTTAGGTGTCCCAGTCTGCGTGAAACCATCTCTCACCTCTGGCTCGAGAAGAGCAGACACGCGCGCTTCTTACCTTACGAGTTTTATATGCCTCATTCCTTGTAACTGAACCAGCATCTTAATTTCTATGTATCGGAGAGCCAAAAAATTTACGCATGCGCGGACGGAATCTTTGAACAAGAGGGAAAAACGCAGTACCTCCAGACACCGGCGCTGGAGCGTCGTACCAAACGAGTCATCCCGGGATTTCGGCCCGTGCGATCGCTTTTGGACGCAGTTGGCCCTTCGCTGCTTTCTGCTACCGACCTTGCCTCCCGGTACGGCATTGAGGGAGAGATATGTCGGCCCCTAAACCATATGTGACAAATCCCACGCCTACTCACAGCTCCAAACCGCCCTTGTCAATTTAACGTAACAATTCCTTGGCTTAAATATGCAAGGGAAAAGTCATTTTATCTGACATGTGGTAAGCACTGAAGGTCGCAGATTACAAAGTGTGCGCACGCGCCCTACTAAAGTTAACATACATACATGCGTGCGTAAACTTTATTTCATCTCGAATTTCAGACTAACTACAAGAGCTAATTCAAATGATCCGTGGGGTATGAACATTTGTTTTATTTTTACGAAGAAGAAAAATTAGAAAAATGTAATTCGACTGTTTTTATGACGTGGTATGCCTGTGGCATCCCACTTAATAAACACCACATTGCTGATTCACAACCGATGGCTTGATTTCTTTGGGTTGATTTTACCCCAATTTTTTATAGTTATATGTTAATGCTTACATTTATATTGTAGTTATTTAAAGCGTTGTGTGAGCAGGATCGAGAAAGAACGCAAAACAAATTCGGAAAACTCTTACCAACTTCTGAAGAGAAATTTGTTTTCCGCTTTTTAATTTTTTATTGTTTTGTGTATCATCGTGGTGCCGATGCCGTTTTTCTCGATGCGAAGTTTTCATGTCTTTCATGTCTTTCCGAGCGATCTTGAGATTTGAATTACTAACGATTGATGTATCTTCTTATAACTGATGGCACATTTCCGTCACCGGTATCCTCCGTTCCACATTGTACGAAAGCGATCGTAAAACGCTTGGAAAATTGGTTCCTCGAATATTGAATTTAACGCGCTTTCCTGGTTAATTTCTTATGTTGTTTCCCTACCAACTTGCGGAAATAAGGCATTTTTTTTTTTCATCTAAATGTTAGCGATTTATGGACGATTCAAAATTTGACCAAAATCGCTTCAGGAGCACCCAACGTTAATTTTCGGAAAATATCTGTTTGGAGGACGATCTGAGACTTCGGAACGTTTCTTGTAAAATAATTATCTTGCTTACCTGCCTGTCCTAGGATTTCCGAACATCCAAAAAATGGTATAATTGCCCATTTTTAAAGGATTTTTACCCTAAAAAGCTCACCTAGAATTTTCGGGAGCCTTTTTTTTGACTGAAATTTGCGAAAAGGTTTTTGATCCCTATAATTTTCAGATCTCTAGCCTTTCAGCTAGGCAATCCCAACAGATTAAAGATTTTTAGGGGGTAAAAATATGCCTATATCCACCGTTTAAATACTAAAATGCGTTTAAGAATGCTATGTCTAAGTGGTTTTGAACTATATTCTCATTGGGTGCTCCTGTCGCTTTCATCCCTTGTCTATTTCTATACTGTTAGTGAATGTTAATGACCACTAGTGACAAGCCCACAGTCATTTATTGTATGCGCTTTTGTTTCGCGGATAGGATTTCAACGGCAGCGTAACACGGACGTTGGTATGCCTTTTTTTAAATCACGTACGACGATTCAAATCAACAAGATTGATTCGCGCTGCAATTGTACGGTGAATCTAACTAATCTAACCGGTCAAATAGGATTCCTCTGATCCCTGTGGGCGGAACTGAGCTTCGAGTAACGAAGGATGCTTTCCATTTGCTTTGTTTGTTTTGCTTCATTTGCTTTGAAAATATAATTTTGGTATAAACAATTACATGATGGCAAGCTCTTTTTTTTCAAATGCACGAAGCAACTGAATATTATCGCTACCTCTAAATTATTACATTTCCAATAATGATAGGTTCTCAAATCGAGAGAGACTGTCAAACGGAAGGAAAAAAACCAATGGCTCGCATCAATCGAAAGAAAGAGAGTGCGTCAAAAGATAGTCCGGAATCTCTCAACTACAACTTAAAACTTAATTTAACGCATTGAATGCCTCTTAAACCGCTCCCCATAAACGAATAGAATCGTGTGGCGTTAGACAGAGTAAAAGCTATGAAGTCTCACTCGCATGAGTCAATATTAAGTGTCAACTGCATTTTTAATTATCCCTGGGAGACTAATTAGAGACACTGTACAAAAATCAAATCAAATCGACTGTGATTACAGTGGTTTTCAATAGAGTGTCGAAAGTAATTGGCAAATTGCTTTGGTTTTGCATTACTTCAATCATTGATTGATTCAAAGTTCTCGTGCTACTTTTTCAACCAAATGAATCAGAAGTCAAACCAAAACCAATCGTGGCGCGTCCACATTTTCCCGCGTTTTGTGTCGGCTACGTGTAATTACTTCAAGTTTTGATTGGTTTACTGGATTGTCTACGTCCTTTTTGATTGGCCAAAGTAATTACTTTGGTTTTGGTTTTACGACACTCGATTGAAACTCGCTCTAAGGACGGTGCCTACTAATTCAAAGGCATTTTGGCGCGGTTTGCTGAAAATACGCGGGAAATACAGATCTTAACTTATGAAGTGTTATTGAAATCCAAAAAGAAAATTGGGGGTAACCACTCATTTTTAGTAGATAATTAATCAACAATATCTGTAAAAAGCTCTAAAATACAAAGCAATGTATGGTCTTCTTTTCCAAATTGAAGCTTGATCACTTGCTACCTAAGTTCATCTTTCTCTGCATATTTTTAAACCGCGCAAAAAAATCCCTGTATTAATAAGCACCATCCCTTGGCCAATCCGAGTATCTCGAGATGCACAGAAGGTATGTGCAATAACAATAGTGGGCACCGTCCTTAATCGTGGGTTGGAATACCCGGGGAAAAGCTTCTTAGAGCAGATTAGAGGACCAACAAAGTCAACCCACATTTTAAGGCAACCTCGAGGACAAATTAGCCAGAGAAGAGAGACAATGCAGTATAATACATACTTAATGGACCACTTCCCATAGGGGCTTTTCAGAGCCAATGAAACACAATCAGCGAAATGACAGAACAGAACTAAAATAATAACTGTTAAGATTCCCAACCGACCGGAGGCAAACCTGTTGGGTATTTACAAGTTTGGCCGATAAGTTGAACCAGGGGCTACCAGGAACAAATTCAAGGAGTGGTCAGAACGGGTCTCGAAATCGGGAACTCCAGATCTCAAGGCAAGTGTCCCAACCCCCTGGCCGCACTGCGGGGATGAGGTTGATTTGAAGGCAGAGACGAGAACCGAGAATGAGTGAATCGAACCAATCAAGTTGATTCTGTTGTTCCTTTGTTCGTCCCGGGAAGGGTTTTTCTCTGGGTACTCCGACTGTTCTCTCTCCAGACAGAAAGCAACATTTGATTTGATCAACCCGCCTCAGCTTCGATCTTAATTCACCGTTGATCAGTGATATATGATCGTCAGTACAGTCTCCCCACCGCACTTGCACTCCGCTCTTTAAACTTGAGACTTAAACGAAGTGGTCATCGAAGGGTTGTGGGCTTGGGGCCGACATTTCTCTCCCTCGCTGCCAAAACGGAATCTGAAAGATGCAGCGCAGGAGCAAGCAAATAGCCACGACTCGACATCTAGTGGCCCAGGGCTGGCGCAGTGGTGAAAGCACTCTCTTCCTACCAATTTGTCACTGATTCAATTCCCAGAATCGGCGTCATAATAGGGTGGGGTTAGATGGGTATATCCTTTGCCCTGAGATGCCGTTTTTCTCTAGGTAATCAGATTATCCCGTCTCTTAAAAAAACCAACATTTGATTTGATTTGAGCTGACTCTAATGCACTGCGTAACAAGTTAGTTCTCCGGCGCTAGAAGAGGCTTGACATTCAAGTCTGGCATTAAAGTTCACCATCGTATAAATCGCATGGGCAAAAAAGCCTACAAAGTCCAGCAGAGTTTGCTGCTGTTTCTCAGTCACTTAATTAATAAGGATACGCGAAAATGATCTGGCACTTGCAATTGGACACGTACCATTTAAGCAAAAGCATGATTACACTTGTATAACTAAGGAAAGAAAAGGAAAATAAAAAAGAAAGAAAACGCCTTATAGTGCATTTTTCTGAGTATATTCTCTTTTCAATTATAAGCGGTGAGAACGTTCCGGTTACTGAGATTAACTAACCAAAATTTTAGAACATAAAAGAACATACTAAGAAAATCTTTATTTTGCTCATTTGTTTTTGTGAGTATAGTACTCAAAAGATAAAAGAAATGCAAGACTGCAGTGTAACAGGACAGTTAACTCAAATACTTAATTATGGACGTTTGTGACATTACTGAATTGTATTAAAACTGGGTTACAACTGGATAACGACAATTAACTCTCACGCCGGGTCTCTTCCCGCGGTCGCTTTTTCTTTTGCCCCGCCTACCATTCGATATCCGCCTGCTTTTTCGCTTACCTCAGGGACCGTTCACTGTAGACGGGAGTCCGCTTACATAGTCCGCTTACATTTACATCAACTTACACAATTTGCGCATTTTACATACATTGTTTTTGTTATTTTTGTCTTCGTTTGACGATGTCTTTATTCTGATTGGCCATTCTAAACAGTGCGTGCAGAGCTGAAGAGCTCGTGGCATTCTAAAAATAGAAAGATACGCGCAAAGGTTGACTCATATGACTTGTATTGGAGAGGAAAGATCCTACTCATGAACGTCTGTCAATAATCTGTCACTTTTTACAAGGGGAGGGGCAAATAATTTGTGGGAGGGGGGGGGGAAGGGGGAGGTAAAGGAGCGGGGAGGCTTAACAGTGTCAAAAGGACAACTGAACGTCAGAGTCCTAGAAAGCCCGGTCCGATGCCCTACCCACTGAGCGACCAGAACTCCTAAGGAGCTTGGTCATTTATCTGGGTCCTGGATGGACAGTAGGCCGTTTGTACGAGAGAAAATAAGCCGCGGCTTACATAAGACGCGAAAACCCCGTATAAATGGTACAAAATCTACGTTCACGGCTTTCTCAAGCCGCGGCTTATCCTGGCCGGGGAGTTTGTTTATACTCGTATAAATAGTTCCTTCCGCGTATTATGTACGCCGCGGCCAGAGTAGGCCGCGGCTTATTTTCTCTCGTGTGAACGACCCTAATGTAACCTGCGCGCTGGTCTTCGCGACCGGGCTCTGCAAAGTCATGCGCACCGGTGGCTCAGTTGGTTGAGCAACGGGCTGTCACGCGAGAGGTCGTGAGTTCAACTCCGGCCGGACCAACACTCAGGGTCTTTAAATAACTGAGGAGAAAGTGCTGCCTTTGTAATTACATCTGCAAATGGTTAGGCTCTCTAGTCTTCTCGGATAAGGACGATAAGCCGGAGGTCCCGTCTCACAACCCTTCAATGTTCATAATCCTGTGGGACGTAAAAGAACCCGCACACTTGTCGCAAAGAGCAGGGCATGTAGTTTCCGGTGTTGTGGTCCGTCTTCTGTGGTGTATCATGGTTGGGAGGGTAAATGCTCGGAGATATTAGCTACACCAAGCTACTCTAAAAATCCGAGGGTAAATAAAGGTGTATGATATGATGTGTATGATATGATGGCTGATAAAAAGGTGTAATGGGCCCGTGGGAAGAATACGGAGGGCGTAGGTTTTGCCTGTTACCAAGCGACTTGTATCATCTTCCTCTCACGTCTTGCACCACTGTCTGGACTCGAGAGGGTCACGTTTTTGTGCAATGGTTTTGAAGCCGTTCAATAAACACACATGTCGTATTTCATCGGATCTAAAAACCACTCCGCCTTGCCTTGTAGTTTTAAACACCTCCCCCCCCCCTAAAAACACTACAGGCCTCGGTTGTTCAAAAGGTGGACAACGCTATCCACCGGATAAATCACTATCCAGCGGATAAACGCTACCCAACCTTCAAACAACTGGGACCTGCTGGTTTACCATAAACAGTATATAAATGATGCTTTGCGACGAAATAATTAACACTGATCTTGATATGAGCACACCCATAAAATCAAAAACCATGATTTCTCATATTCAGATAAATAGGGTATCCCTTTGTGGTCTAAGTAGTGTTGTTTCTCTCCAGTTCAATCAAATAGTTGTTCTTTTACTGATCTGGTTTCCAATACACAGCCGGAAGCAAAACTTCAAAATCAAAATATCCGTTTTTATCAATACAACAGGCCTTTTTATCGATATCTTCTTTGGATACATAAAGCTCCGAGAATGAACGCTTTCTCCTGAAGGGGATTTTCTCGCTCATTAAGCTTGCGGTCCAAGAGTTGGCACGGAGCTGGTCGAGTTCATGAATGGCGCTGTTTTTTGTGTCTCCTCTCCAGCTTGTACTGCCATTTCCCGTTCTTGGGCGCGTCATATGAAGCGACTGCCTCACAAAGACCTTTTGAGCGTTTCTATTGGCGGGAAAAAATGCTGGCAACGCTGCGGCTGGATTGGTGGTCAGTAAATGCACAAGTTGCAGGTTGTTGTCACTGTTATGCGCATGTCTAACTGTCGAGGGCTCCTTTTTGCATATGTCATCTTCCGGATTGTATACCATTCTGTTTTTTCCTGTTGCAGTAGATACATTTCCCGCGAAGGGTTCCATTTTTCAATGTTCGATCAAAAAGTTTTCTTTCTTTCTGCACACGATAGCCAACCTTAAGCAAACTCCATTTTAAGCGTCACAAAGACGTAACAATCCGGTGTGTCGAATTCGCGCGCTCAGCAGAATAAAAAATGTAAGGTAATAATGAACGATGAGGTTTTTGCACTAGATGGAAGATTTTGAACGACATGTTTCGTTAACAACAAAAACGCAAGGGATGCATGAGCCTTAAATTTTGCACGAGGGACACGTCACCCCAAATTTCACCTTTGGCTTGAAACCTTTGCCTTTTAATTTAATTAAAATGAATTGGAACGCGGATTAACTCAGCACCGGCCAAACCCTGATTAATTAACAACTACTCACCGAAGTGGAGGTGGCTAGTGGTGGGTACTAAAACAAGGAGATAATATAATTGTACAAAGAGATGATTTTATTCTTGCAATGATTACAATATTTTCAGGCGCACATCACGCGCGAGTTTTTCGGAGGTGAATAGCAAAGGATATTGGGACTTTGAGTAGCCAATCAAAGCGCGCGTTCAAGGCGTTCCACGCACGTTCCACGTTTTGCGCGTTCCACTGTTTTAATTAATTTTAAGGATTAAACCACTGCAAAAACCGTGTACGATCAAAACTTGCTCTACTTTGGATCAAAATAGATCGTGACCACACCAAAAAACTTTAAACATAGAAAATATACTGCAAAGGTTGGTCAAGACAACGTGAATATAGGCGTTGTTACAATATTTTGGCTGGCCAACACCAGCCTTCTTCAGGTTTATTGAATGGATAAACGCTTGTCACGAGATCTTTATATTTACCGGAAATGACATAAAAAGGCTACCTGATGTGTAAAATTAATGAAAACGGAAATGCATTAAAAAGAGGAAAGATAATAATACATGATAACAAGGTAAAATAAACAAAAGAAAATAAAAAGGTAGCTAAACTAAATTACATTTCATCTCTTCTGTTAAGGCCTGCAGGCTCCAGTTTTAATATTTTAGCAACTATTCACCGAAGTGGAGGTGACACGGTAACAATTATTCCATGAGCCCGCGTTGGATACGAGATGGTAAAGAGCCGGAAAGCGAGAGTTCTCTTGGAATAAAGCAACAAGAAAACGTTTTATGGAAAGTTTGGATCAATTCCAACTTTTAGAAGTACGCGAAAAGGTAAGAAACGTTTTTGTTATAAGCCTGTGTATGTCTGACCACCTCGGTATTACACAACCTCACATCTTCATCAGGTTTTTTCGATTTCGCTCGTTTTTCGTACTTCAAAACTTTTGGAGTTTAAGGAATTTAGTAAAACAATTATTCCATTCGCACTTAGGTTGTTGGGTATGAGACTGGTTACAGCCAACTCGCTGACTACGCACTACCCACAAGTCCAATCATTTGCATACCCCGGATGTCTGTGTAGCCGCGCCTGAATCATCGGTTAGTAGTATAGAGTTTCCGGTGTTGCTAGGCAATTTACTTTCAAGCCGAGTCAATGAAGTTAAACTAAAACTATGCAAAATTTCAAAGCTTTTTCGGTGAGCGATGGATGACAAAAAGAAGGACTGAGTAGACATGTCTCAGAAGAAATTTGCGGGAGCACCGTTCGGGGTCCAAACGGCAAGGTAGGCATAAAGTCTTGCTGCAAATGAACGCTTTCGTGTCTCGTCAAATTACAGGAGCATTGATGTCCTTCATATGTGCGCGCTCGTAGAAATGAAATACATTTCAAAAGATTGTTTAAGCTTACGTTAATGCCAAATCTTCAAGATATTACCAAAATACCAAAACTATTGTGTTTTTTATTAAACTCGCTTATATCGCTTTATGAAATGTTTCCAAACATTATCATCATCGATTTAACCTTAAACCTCGCGTTCTCTTTACATAACAACAAAGTTTGCGTCTTATTATAATGTCAAAGGTTTCATTCATTAACTTAAGGAAATCCGTCGGAGAAGCGTATATGCAATTTTGCAAGTGAAAGTTTTAAGACATTTGGTCGATTTTGAAAGCAGTACATGGTGTGCATATTTTTCTCTATGAAAGTCTCAAATGAAGAAGATCTTGGATGCGGTTTGATATTTACTGTACTGTAGCTGAGCTCGACAACACGCAAGCTAGGTTTTTTCTGATACAATATTGGAATTTTATATCTGAAGGTTTGATGTGGCAGGAATTCACCCTAAAAGCAAAACACCTGGAACTATAACTCAAGTTGCTTACGACAAAAAATGCATGTCTGAAGTGGTAGGTTATATAATTATACTTATAAATATATATTTAAAATAAAGTAAAGTTGAGAACTCATGTCAGTTAGGCATGATGTATTTACACTTTAGAACGCGCAATACAAAAACAAGTGGCTGGGTATTCTGCACATGGAGTCATTAAGAGGTTTCCGATATGATATCACTTTAATCATCAGTCAAAAATTATTTTCAGAAAATTAGTTTATGTGATTGTTGCAATTAAAACGAGAGAAACGAAGGAGGACTTTTTATGGGCTATTTGCCAGGCTATATCCCTTCAATGTACTTTTAAAAAACATATCCTCCATCCACTCAACAGCTATAGATTTTTAATACTCTGTCTAACATGTATCATACGATTTTACTCATCATTGGGAATTGACTTCCCTCTGCTAATGGGCAGAAGAGTTAACATTAATCATGAATGACTTTAAGGGCTAAAGAGAATTAAGCAATTTGAATGTCAACAACACTTTAATTTAGCAATACTAGACATTTTAACATAAACAAAAAAATTGCGTTTTTCTTGTCAAAATTTTCCCTCCATTAGGGCTAATGCCGTGGGTATAATTTACATAGAAATTGACTTGCCTGCATGTAATTGCTGCAATAGAAAAACATTCTCTACATGGGTGGAGGGAATCAAGCTAGGGTATTGCAATAAATTTTTAAAAGGACTGATTAGTCATGCAGTTGCTGTTTTTTTTAACAATGTACAAAAATCATTACTATTATTTCACACCACCCTGGCTCAGTAAGGAAGAAATTATTATGATTATTATCATCATCATTATTATTATGATTATGATTATGATTATTATTATTACTATTATTAATATTATTATTAGCATCATCATTATCATCATCATAATCATCATCATAAGTGTTCAGTTCATGAGACTTTTTCTTCTCCAAATCTTGTGGGAGTTTTGTCACTTGATGGATAGGACCTTCCGTAGAATGTGTGCCGTTCCCATCAATGCTGTCTTTTGAATTTCCCAGAGGTTAATGTTTCCTGGAATTTCTCTCACAAGCTTTTCTGAGCCTTTCTTAACCACCCCTGTTTTCATCTGCCACATTCTGGTAATTTAAATTTCCAGATCTTTTTTAATACTTGGAAAGCCTTTCGGAAACCTTGGTGGAGGTATTTTTATCAGAAGGTATAGCCACATCAATGAGAGTACATTTCTTATCCCGAATATTCTTGATGACAACGTCAGGGCGGTTTGCAGAAATCTTTCTGTCCATATGAATAGGCATGTCCTAAAGAATGGTGATATCATTCTTCTCTTCCACCGTTTTTGGTTTGTATTTGTACCATTTGTCTACTATGTGCAAGTTGTATACTTCCAATGTACATAGGTTGCCACATTGTTGTGCCGGTGTATGTATTCTGTTTTTGCTAGTTCTGGGCAGCCCGAGACAACATGGTCGACAGTTTCCTGATATTTGTTGCAAATGCGGCATTGTGGATCTGTGCCATCCTTAATGATGTGAAGATGGTATGCTTTTGTAGCAGCTATTATAATAGTGATAATAATAATGATAACTGATTGTTATTATTATTATTATTATTATTGTTATTATTATTATTATTATTATTATCATCATCATCATCATCTTCTGTTGCTTTAAATATAATTAGGGATCCCAAGAGTTTTTTGGCTTTTTGACAACCCTTCTGGGCCAGAAGGATAAGGGTGGCTCAGTTGATTGGGTTGGGTGGCTCAGTCAAAGATAACGGCGGCTCAGTTGGTTGAGCACCGGGCTGCCATGCGGGAGGTCGTGAGTTTGACTCCAGCCGGACCAACACTCGGGGTCTTTAAATAACTGAGGAGAAAGTGCTGCCTTCGTAATTACATCCGCAAATGGTTCTAAAGACTTTCAAGTCTTCTCGGATAAGGACGATAAGCCGGAGGTCCCGTCTCACAAATAACTTCCATGTTCATTAGTTCCCTGTGGGACGCTAAAGAACCCACACTCTATTCGCGAAGAGTAGGGGATGAAATTCCCAGTGTGGGTGGGTATAGCAGGTCCACATCAGCTGAATAGCTGCCAAAACTTCAACCTGCTCAAACAAATAAATAACAAACAAACAAACATAGATATAGGTACTGGTGAGTGATTTTTCTGCACAAGAGAAAAGCAGCTAACCACATTATTTTTTCTATATAGGAGTTCTAGCAAATTTGATGCTCTCCTCCTTGCAACCACCCTTGACCATCAAGATGATGATTTGTCTTCTATATAATACCACATTTTAATTAATTCCTGATGTTAACTTTTAATAACCCAACTATCTTCTTAGAATCGTTGTCTTGGACCTGGTTCCTATAACATTGATGTGGGAGGGTTCAACCCCAAGTCTGTGTCGGAGAGATCATCTGGCCCTGGTAAGAATCAGTGTTAAGTAAAAAGATCTAATGCGTGTTTCTTCTAAAAGTACAATGATTCCCTAATCATTAATTGTGTCCACTACCAATGGCTGTGAAATGATTGTACATTTAACTTCTCCTTTCTGGCATAGCTTTTGTTGAAATTAATTTTTACAATGCAACAAAAAGTAGGGCTTGAGTTTAAAATATTCTAAAAAGATGGCGTCACTATCATTGTTGGATTGAAATGACTTCACTGTGCTGATCGATATGTCAAAAAATATATATTGTTCAAATCATATTTGCGCTCAGAAGTAGGATGCATAGGGTAAATGCTAAGGAATCCCCTTTAGGGATTGAAGGAATTATTGTCTATTTATATTAAAACCTATTGACCGAATGCATAAATGGTGGGCAAAAATGTACTCTTTTGTTTATGTGCTAATGAGACTCACTAGCCTCGCTCTCAAGCAACCTTTCTTTTGTATTTTGTTCATGCAAACGAGGCTAGTGAGGCTAATTAGCACATAAACAAAAGAATATTTTTTTGGCCGCCATTAATGCATTCGGTCTATTGACACCTCAAACGCCCTTGGGCAATACATGCCCAGTTGACGACGTAAATCGTCTGGCATTAGACAGTAAAATGTGTTAAATCTGAGACACTTCCAGGTGTCAATGGGTTAAATTGATGGAGAGGACATACCGGTAGTTTTTGACTGGTTACAGTGTAACTCACTGACACCTCAAATGCCCTAGGACACTCCCAGTTGACAAGTAAAATCATTTGGCATTAGAGTAAAATCTGTTAATTCTGACTCCCAGGTGTCAATAGGTTAAAGATGTCAACTGAAGGTTGTAATAAGTCGAGCAATATTGGCCATTAGATATAATTTTTTATTCTTCACAGGATGGGAAAGAGCTTTTGAAACTGCTCGCTTGGCAAAGATACCACACTTATTGTACAAGGAACAGTGGGAGAAGAAGCAACTTCAGGTACTGACGTTGGTAAAGAAATACCGACTCTCTAACCTTAATTATGAGCTGCAACGAAAATAATTGCTGGTTTTCACTCACGTGATCAACAGCCATGTTTTTCAATGAAAACAAAAGGAAGCATTTGCATAATAATAGAGTTAAATTCCCAGAGGATTTGGTCGGGGCACCAACATGGCAGTCGTGACGTCATGTGAAAGCCGAGAATAGATTGGGTGAGGTTAATACAGTAAAAATGCCAGCTGAGGCCTATTTTCTTATGAATAATTAGTGGTTTTAGGGCTAAATGAATAATATTTGTACCACAAAAATCTTTAATTCCTAATATTAAAATTCATATTCTCTGTACTGCTCTCTATATGTTTGTTTTAATGGTAATAAGGAGAATCTGACTCAAATCAGGGAATTGTAAATCAATGATTGTTTTATTTGTTCCTGTGACTTTCCTGTATGTTTGATTAAGTACTGTAGCATTCTGAGGAGAAATCATATGCTGGTTACTGTTGAAGAAAGACAAACTGAATAAACCAGAAACAACTCCTTGGTCCAGTGTTTCGTTAAAGTCATATAAATTTACGATCTGCCCAATGTATTATTTGCATTCTTTTTTTTTTTTTTAAAGGAACCTTTTTTAGCTGAGATTCACCCAAATTCTCAGAACAAATTTAAGAACATGCATTGTATCCAGGCTGATAGTCAGCTAAGATCAGCTAAGAATGCCTCTATTTTGCTCATTTTCTTTCCTTGTTTGCTTTTGGGAGTAGTTTAAATAAAGGTAAAAGAGCTTTAAAGCTGTAGTCTAAGATAAGCCGTACCCTGAATTTAGCTGCTCAAATTTTGGAAAAAAGGTTTTTTGAAGGAAATCAAAAGAAAACCAAAGTCGAGTCTTGAGAAGTCTTCTTCATCATCCACTGTTCATCGAACGTAAACTCATTGTTATCATTGAAACTGAATACTAAGTCTTACCCACAATTTTAGGACTTTAACATAATGAGCATTGTTTCTACCATCTTTGACATATGATTGAACTTTTTCTGGTATTTGTTGACAGGAATTTCTTCATTCAACACAGTAATAGATTTTTTCATCACAGCAACATTCAAAGCTTAGTAACCAGGCATTAGATCGGACGCGAAAACAATCTTGTACCCAGAGTCCTGACCAAAAAGCCAGAGGATTCTGGGTACGAGATTGACGCGAAAAGAGAAACTGGACACCGGAAGCAGCGTAAAGCGATAAGC
>NC_090896.1:27642611-27645111 GCF_036669925.1 Montipora capricornis
AAGGCATGAAGTATGCAAAAAAAAAAACAATTATGATGATCTTTGCTTAATTATTTAAAATTCAAACACTCTTGCTACGTTAATTATAACTCGTTTACAGGACTGGGTCGGGCAAGATGTTGGTGTAGACGTGTTTGTGTTGTTTCCATTGTTACTAGGTGTTATGAGGATTGCAAGACCCTTTGTGTTAGTAGCTCTATATTTAACAGCTTTCGCTGGCTACTTTTTTAACTATGTAATTGTGTGTCGTAGTTTTGCTTTGTGCCTTTTGTTTTCTTTTTCGCATTTTAGCGGGCTAACTTTATATTGTTCTTGTGTGAGGGACATGCAGTGCACCCATGGCTTGAGCTTCACGTATGCAGATGCCTCTTGACGTATTTATTGTTCCGTTCTCTTCACTGAAATGAAATTTTGAAATCTTCACAAAACGGAATTTAAATTTTAGAATTCTATCTCTAAATGTTCGGGGGATTCGCTCTTTTGACAAAAGAAAGGCACTTTTTTACTGGTTAACAAAAGAGAGATCCGATATTATCTTTTTGCAAGAAACTTACAGTACTCCAGACGTCGAAAAGTTTTGGAAGTCGCAGTGGAGGGGCGACATTTTCTTTAGTCATGGTTCGGAGCACAGTAGGGGGGTTATGATTTTGGTTAAGGAGAAATTCGATTGTGATATTGAAGAACGCCAAGAAGATGAACAAGGAAGATTTATTATTTTGAAAGGTGTCATTCAGGGATATAGTTTTGTTTTTGTCAATATTTATTCCCCAAATAAGACCAAAGATCAATGCATCTTCTTCGAGGAAATTCAAAAACAGCTCGATAAATTAGAATTAGAGGATAATTGTGAAGTTATTATTGGAGGCGATTTCAATGTTATTTTCGATGCTGAGTTGGATGGAGCTGGAGGCAAACCTCAAGTAAGAGAATCCTGTAAAAAAATTGAAGATTTGTGTTCATCTTATGATCTGACTGATATCTGGAGAATAAGAAATCCAGATACTAAGCGCTTTACATGGAGACAAAAAAACCCTACAATACAGCGACGTTTGGACTTTTGGCTAATAAGCAGTAGTGTTCAAGAAGAGGTAGAAGATGTAGATATTATTCCTGCAATAAGAACGGATCACTCCGCTATTACAATGCACATAAACGGAATTGAAGAAACGGGACGGGGACCTTCCTTTTGGAAATTTAATTCTAGTCTTTTAGAAGATGATGAATATATCTCTTTTATAACTGAGAATTACAGCGATTGGTTGGAAGATGGAAAAGAGATTCAGGATCCAAGGGTCCTTTGGGACTTCATTAAGTATAAAATCCGTTATGAAACTATTACCTATAGCAAACAGAAAGCTAGAATTAGAAGGGAGAAATTATTAGACTTAGAACAAAAACTTAAAGAGTGCACAGCAAAATGCGATGAACAGCCCAGTCAAGAAAACTTGAGTGATCTGGAAATTTTAAAAACCGAATATGATAGTCAATATGATTATATAGCGCAAGGAGCAATAATTCGCTCGAGAGTAAATTGGTACGAATATGGCGAGAAAAGTAATAAGTACTTTTTGAACCTAGAAAATTCCAAAAAGAAAAAAAGTTGTATTAGAAAGTTAGTGGGGTTTGATGATGAATGCATAATGGATCCGAAACAAATAATGACAGAGATTCATAGCTTTTATGCCAATCTTTATGATAAGGACTCTTGTCAACAGGGTGGCTTGTCGATTGATGAATTCCTAAGAATGTAAATACCAACATGTTAACAGACGAGCAGCAGGAATATTTGGAGAAAAAAATTACAACAAACGAATATTTAGAAGCGTTGAAATCATTTGAGAAAAACAAAACACCAGGGAATGATGGATTAACTGTGGAGTTTTATCTTGGCTTCTGGCATCTCATAGAGAAATGTCTCGTCAATTCCTTGAATTTCGCTCACGAACACGGACAACTGTCAAATTCGCAAAAACAAGCTATGATTACGTTGTTGGAGAAGAAGGACAAAGACAGACGTTTTATCAAAAATTGGAGACCGATCTCACTGATTAATGTCGATGTTAAAATCGCATCAAAGGCGATTGCAAGAAAGTTAGAATTGTTTTTACCTGAGCTTATTCATTCAAATCAAAATGGTTTTATCAAGGGAAGATCATTACTTGACGGACTTCAAACAATCGAAGATGCACTTGAATTTGCTAAATTTTACGGATAGTTCAGGTATTCTTTTAGCAGATGATTTTGAGAAATCATTCGACTCTTTGAATTATTCTTTCCTTCTTAAAATCTTGGAAAAATTCAACTTCGGAACACAATTTATAAAGTGGATCAAAACCTTCTACACTAACGTATCTAGTTGTGTCTTAAATAATGGTTTTACTACTGATTTGTTTGATATTCGTTGTGGCGTTAGGCAGGGCGATCCCTTGTCACCTTTGTTATTTATTTTGGCCATTGAAGTGCTTGCTTGCAGAATTCGGGAGGATAAGGGAATTAAAGG
>NC_090896.1:27655111-27657611 GCF_036669925.1 Montipora capricornis
TAAATGAAAAAGAAGTCCTTGAACTGTTACAAAACGCAACACCAGATAGCACAAAGAAAGCCACAAAGTATGGCATGAAAGTATTTCAAGGAAGCAACTTGAAAACTATATTTTGACAATTTAAGAATCTGTGGTAGTTCAATAACGCAAAGCAAAACAATGAGTGCTAGCTTAGGCAATTTATACTTACAAATTATCTGTACATTGCCACATCCGGTTTCTTCTTAGAAAATAAAGTCAGGAAGATTTGTCTAACATCTTGGGGCGTTTTTAATGAAGCAATTATTCCACTCGTGTTTGTTGGATTTGAGATCATTATAGATCGTTTTCACGTGACGTCATCATTTTCTAAAATCCAAAACTAAAGAGCCACGAAAGTTTTTATCCTCATCAGGCATATGAGGCGGTAAATTTGTATCCATTTGCAATTTTAAAGCGCAATAGCGCGCTTCGTTTGGAAACCAGAGCATTTTGAATTTCTGAGTTATAGCGGTGCGTGACACGAGGCGACGATCGAGTTTATTGAGAAATATATATTTATCTCACGGTTTTGAGCCTTTTTAGAATTTAAAGCATTATGAAAAGTGCTTAGGTAAATAGCTGTCTGTTCAGTACAGATGATCACTCGCCTAGATAGCCAAAGTAAGTAACAGATGTTGACACTATTTTCCGGCCGCCATATTGGTGCACCACAGATGTGCACCAACATGGCGTTTTCATACTGGGCTCTGTAAATTTCTGCGAAACATTTCGACGAATATCTGAAGTTTGGGGAAACGCACAGGCCTAAAACTTGGAGAAGTGTCTTCTTCATTTATCTTCTACAACATCACGAATTCTTGACTTTTTCCACGGGATATGGTTTTCGATTTATTTTTTTATTGCGTGACAGTGAAAACGATCTATAGCCAACTCGGCGCTACGCGCCTCGTTGGCTATCCATCCTCTTCTGTCCAACGTGCCCTCTTGGAATCATTAGGGAGCTTTAGCAACGACGACGGGAATGGCAATAAGAACGTCATCTCAAAACATAAAATCGTGTTATTGCAATTACTTCGCGAGTATTCCAAGCTTTTTAATAAGACAAAGGTGTGGCAGTCCATCAGGAATGAAGCCGTTATGAGTGGCGCTTAATTTACGGGAGAAAATGAAAAGTTATCCTCAAGAGCTGAGGTTCTCGCTAAAAGCTCAAATTTGGTCATTTCACGTTGTTGTTTTGCTGACGACGGCAAAGAAATGGACAAAAATGAAAAATGCACGTGCAGGGCGTGCAAAGCTATTGTTTTTGCCCTCTAAATATGTAAATTTGTGACGTTCTCGTCGCCGTCGCCGTTGTCTTTGCTAAAGCTTTTAGCAAAGACAACGACAACGTAAGCATATAACAATGAAAAAGTCATTTTCAGTTTTGACTTTAAAACCGTTCGTACCCATCCATTTACAGGATAGTTCGCCTGTATTATACAATGTGAACAAGACGGATTAATCGAGAAATACTTGCGATAGAGCTAAGTTATATTTTGGACTAAAGTTTTCGTTGCTGTAGCTGTCGTCTTTGCTTAAACTCCCTTTTAACTCCCTATTAGGGAGCTTTAGCAACGACGACTGGAACAGCAACGAGAACGTTATCTCAAAGAATAAATTCCCGTTATTATAATCACTTCAAGAGTACTTCAAGCATTTTAACATGACAATGGTGTGGCAGTCCCTCGAAAATAAAACCGATATGAGTCACGCCTCAATTAGGGGGGAAAATGAAAATTTGGGCGTTTTCCATTTCCAAAAAATTTCCGGAAATTTCGGTGGAAATTTCCATCCCGGTGAAAAACGTGTTCCATTTAACTCAGGTCCGTTCGCCACCCAGTGATTGCGATTTTACGCGCCAAAATTTAAAAGTGTGGCCGTGAATGCCTGGAAGTGGTAAGACCTTTCAAAAGTTGTAAATGGAACACACATTTCCATCGGAAAGTTTCCAACAGGAAAACAGGACTACCTTTTCAGAAGTTCCGTTTATTCCGGAAATTTTCTAGTGGAACGAACCAAAAACGTGTGTTCCATTTACATCCCAACCGGAATTTCCGGAATTTCCGGAATTTCTTGGTAAATGGAAAACGCCCTTTATTTCCAAGTGCTGACGTCCTCCATAAAACCTCAAATTTGGTTATTTCACGTTGTTGTTTTTCTGATGACGGCAAAGAAATGAACAAATATGAAAACCGCACGGCAGGGCGTGCAAAGCAATTGTTTTCGCCCACTGACTATACAAATTTGTGACGTTCTCGTTGCCGTCGCCGTTGTGGTTGCTAAAGTTCCCTATTGTTAGGTTTCACTCAAATGATCAACACCCATGTTTTTCAACGAAAGCAAAAGAAGACGTTAGCTTAATAATCGCTCTAAATTCGCGGAGGATTGGATCGGGACACCAACATGGCCGCCATTTCATTGTTTGGGAACACCAAAATGGCGGCCGTGACGTCATGTGAAATCCAAGAATATACACAGC
>NC_090896.1:27662611-27665111 GCF_036669925.1 Montipora capricornis
AAAGATAAATCTGTAATATAACTGTAAGTTGTTTGTTGTAAAAACAGGGGAGTCAGGGAGGCAGGACGGCTTAAAGTCGATCTCAATCTGACTCCGAGGGTTTTTCTCAGGGTACTCCAGTTTTCCTTCCTCGTCAAAATCGACTCTCAGTCAATTACATCCGGCTGCGGGCGGATACCCTCGATAGGGATAACCTCTGGTATCCTTCCCTTTCATTGAAATATCATAGGGGTTGACAAGCCTGTCTCACGCTTTCCACCCACGTGTTTTAGCCTTTAAATCTCAGAGTTTAGCTTTTACGAGTATATCTTTCAGAGACCTTCCTCGTTTGTATGATATAGTTGGAGGTTCTTTGTAGATCTGTCTAAGTAAAGGCTGTTTCTCTATCAGTTGCCAGTGTTTCATGAGAATGTTTTTAAGGCTGGGAACTGATGGTTGATACTGTGTGACAAAGGGCAAAATGGTTTTTTCTCTTGATGGTTTTTGTCGGAGTGCTTCTTTCCTGTTTTCAAAGTGTATTTCAGAGAGAGTTTGAGTTATTAAGTTTCGTGGATATACTCTCTCTCTAAGATGCTTTTTGAGTTCTTCTAGTCTGTTTTGAAAGGTTTCTTTTGAGGAATTTGTTCTGAGTAACCGGAGGGCTTCGCCTTTTATATTGACCCCTAAAGGGTGGCAAGACGTGAAATGTGTATATTGGAAAGTTTCAGTAGGTTTGAAATGCGTTCGTACGTCGAGAATTGACGAGCTGTTAAACCGTTTGCGTTTGTACACAATTGTATCCAGAAATTTGACTTTTTCCTCAGAGATTTCTGCTGTGAATTTAATAGTGGCGTGGTGATTATTTGCTTGTTCAATGAAGTGTGTTATTTGTTCTCTTCCGGTACCCCAGAGAGAGAAGATGTCGTCTATATATCTTTTCCAACAGATAGGCTTTATTGCGCTCTTTTTTAATAACTCTGTTTCTACTTTCACCATGAAGATATTTGCGAAAGCAGCAGCGACCTTTGTTCCCATCGCTGTCCCGTGTGTTTGGAGGTAATTTTTTCCATTAAAATGGAATGAATTTTCTTTTAAAATGAGTCTGAGCGCTCGTTCAAGTGACTGTGTTGGAATCGGGGGTTTATCTTTGTAGTGAGTAAGTTATGCTTTGCATATAGTTTTGATCCCCTCTTCCTGTGGAATATTGGTATATAGACTTGTTCACGTCCATTGAAACAATGATCCCGTGCTTTGGGACTTCTGTGCTTTCTATGAAATTAATGAAGTCTGTAGAGTCTTTAAGATAAGAAGCCTGTCTTTGTGCTATCGGTTGCAACAGCTTATCAAGAAATGCTGAGATTCTTTCTGTTGGTCCGTCACAACCTGATATTATTGGCCTACCTACTGGTGTAGGCTTGTGAATTTTAGTTAGGGTGTAGAATATGGGAATTCTAGGCGGGCTCGGTGTTTGTAACAGCCATTTTTTTTGTCATGTCATCAATGTTTTTATTTTCATGTAGTTCTTGTATTAGTTGTTTCACTTTATATTGAGTTTCCTTAACCATCGGTTCATCTAAAGGTCTGTAGTGTTTCGAGTTGTCAAGTAGCGTTTGACCTTCGTTTATTTTGTAACGACACAGGAACCTTTGTCTGCTTTTTTCACATTGAGATCTTTGTTTCTTTTTAAAGATTGTAGTGCTTCTCGTTCTTTTGATGACAGATTGTTTTTTGGCTGTGACAGTTTAATTTCTGTTAGTTGTAATTTAACCTCTTCAAGATAACTTTCGAGTGCAACTGAGGGTTGAACTTGTGGTATCAAGTTTGATTTTACGTGATAAGGATGTGGTTTGCTATTTTGCCCATGAAAGATATATTTGAGGCGCATTCTTCTCGCAAATTGCTCAAAATCCTGAAGAAGTTGACGCCTGATATGTTGTTCTTTTGTTAATGGTGTGGGTATAAATTTTAACCCTTTAGAGAGTAAATTTATTTCATGAGCTGTGTTCTTTTATAAGCTTGTGCTTTTGAGGTTTTGCGTTCTTTACGCTTTTTGCTGCCCGATTTCGACAGTTTGTTGTTTTCCTGTGCACCCTTGTTATGTAAGTTGGACTCAGTAAGTAGACAGGCATACTTTTCACCACTTTTATTTGACATTGTGCTCATGAAGATTTTAAACTCGTTGAACTTTTTAAAGAAGTTTTCAGCTATCTCTTTTACATTTTGCTCATGAGTGTTCTTATTGTCCTTTGATTTCTTGTTTACAGTTCCTTTCGGTCTCTTTTGCCGCTTGAGTGGTTTTTTGCGTTCATCTATTCTCCTTTCATGGTACCTGATTAGGGCGTTCACCACCTCTTGTTCTGTTGTTTTTCTCATGATCCTTTTAATGTCTGTTTTAAAGGCTTCATCTGCCCTTACGCGTGCTCGTGCTTTGTATTGTAATGTCTTTGGGCATGTTCCTGTTTGGGAATGCTTATGCAGGGCTTTTAAAGCCTCCTCTGATTGTTCTATTATTCTTTCTTCC
>NC_090896.1:27672611-27685111 GCF_036669925.1 Montipora capricornis
AAGAAAGCATAAGTTATCTTGACCACCGAGGCATTGTTAAGTTAATATGTCTGATTTACAAGTCTCGAGAAACATCATATCATGTAGGCACACGAATGTAAACTGGACCTCTGAAGAAAGCCTTCGAAAACGAGGTACCTCCCTCTTCTTTTTTGCTAGCGTCCTGTAAGCAGTTAATTGGTCCGCTATAAGGTACAAAGTGAGCATTATGAAAGTAAGAACAATGTTGATCAAAAGTGAAAGGCAAGGTGACTGCGCGTAGGTCCCCTTCAATACTGTTCTCTGAGCTTAAAAATGCTATGAATGTTGCTTCTATATCTGGATAGGATTGTAATTCATCGAATGAGTTGCGTGGTGTGGTTTGAATAGCGTAACGTATCGCAGCACGGCTTTGGTGTAGTGTTGTCATCCTCGGATATTCCAAACTATGGCTAAACCAGAGAGAGAAGGATGGTTAAATATTTAGTTCAACAGCTTCCAAAAAGAAAGAGCTGTAATATAACCGGCTGTGAGCTCCACTACCTGAGGACCTGTGGGAAGGATGTTTTTTTCTGAACTGTGAGATGCTGTAAAAGTTCTTTGCGCAATCTGGTTGGCCATTTGTCGATTCCGCTCGGTTTCAAGAAGAACACGATCCAGTTTCCTTTCGTCTATAAAAGAAAGACATTTTGTGTAAAGAGAATACAATCACTCATAGATTAATAATAAAAGGAACACTTGGCCTCCAGAGAGAAAACGAAAACGTACGAAAGCGTAACAACTTTGAGCTCCAAGTTTCCCATTGCTTGATGCCTGGCGAAAGACTTTTTACGGCGGTTTTCTCTTGAAAGTCCATTATTCGGATTTTAATTGGTTTTGCATAACTACACAGAGCGATAGGCGCACAATATTGGCACCCTTTTGCCACCCAATCTAAACTAATAACAGTCATTTTTCGCTTGTTTTGATTCTTTTAAGGTATGATTGTGTCTTTTGTGATCGGCCAAAGTAATTTCTTTGGTTTTCCGTTTTACGAAAATCCATTGAAACCCACTCCGAATAAAAGCTATTTATTGGTACTTTATGTAAGACTGCTTATTACGTTGCACACGATAGTTTAAGCTGTTATGTGACATTTAGAATCAATTACGACTTCCTGAGGTGTACCTCTCCTTTTTTTTTTTTTTTTTTTTATTTTTTTTTTTAAATACCCAACTTTTATTAACAAATGTTACTATACTTACAATACTAACAGTCTAACAGTACGATGACTACAGTACTTACCAAACAGTATTAATTTATACCATACAAAGCAATGCAAAGTAGAAAGAAAAAATAAAATACAAAACAAAAGTTGCAAGTACTTACAATCGCTATAATATTAAACAGTATACAATACAAACAAACACTGCAAAGGTTACTGAATAAAACCAAAATTAAAATGCGGTACATGTGTACCTCTGTTTTATATCAAGCCATGTTTCTTTTGACAGATGCTTTTTAGTTGGTTCAGTTTTTTAACATTTTGAAGGCATCATTAAAATGGGCGTTTTGACAGGAAGCACCGTGACTTTTATTTTTAAGTGTCATTTCTGGCGTTGAACGCTTGAAAAGTGTCAATAATACTAATGATAATGATAATGAATAATGATTTATTTGTATAGCGCATAAATCCATTATTTGCCCTAGGCGCTTTACAAATTATCCCTAAAACCACGATTTTGCTCTGAGAACTTAGAAACTGAAAAAAATACTTAAAACACTAGAATCTAAAAAGATAAAGATATTATAAAGAGTCACTATTAATAAATCAACAGTTCGATTGTTTCGTGACCATACTTCGACTGTTTTAACACTCAATGTAATCCTATAGCAAATGAATGTAATCTTTCCTACCTGTTAGAGGAAACAAATATCCGTATTTAGCAAAGTAAATGGACTCCAGACGCTCCACTTCCTCTGAAAAAGTGACGGGGATTATTTTACAATTATAATTCCATCTTTAGGTTTTGCTCCCCACGCTAAAGTTAGAATGGACTCGCGAGATCATGTGGTTCTAAACCTAGGTGATTCAGTCGGATCTATTTGAAAGGTAGTTGCGATACTACCCGTTGCAACGACGTTTAGGCCAGGAATTTATACTGAATTTATACTTTAGCCGTTCCATTTAGACCCCGCTTTCCCCAGCAAGATAAATTGTAAAATAACATGGTGGCTTTAGATAATCGAAGTAGTCATATGCGTTCACTTTGACACATTTTGGCAGGTACTCATCAAATGATGTCATCAATAGAAAACACCGCCCCTGTTGATTCTGAATGGGTTTGATTGACCGCTGATTGATGTGCATAATAACCCTGTAACCCTAAAAATCACACGGAGACACAGTTGATTCTTGAAAAAGTCAAAGTCAAAGAAGTTTACAAGTAGGACGTGTGCCGGGTCCTAGTGACCTCTGTTCCCATTAAAATTTTCATTGTTATTGTGTGCGTTTTACGTTGTGGGATACGAGGGAGAAAAAAGTGAGCATTGTCAATCACTGCGTGTGCGTTGACATGAGTAGGTGAGGTAAAAATATTTACAAGTACATCAAGGTCTCCACATTCTCCATGTCGACGTCATCGAGATCAACTCGAAAAGTGAGTTAGAAAGTGGAAGGGTCTACGACGCTTTTGTCAAAGACCAGTCCGTAACGTTTGGTGCGGGGTCCCACCTTAAGACGTTTGGTGGCCGGAACGCGTGTTAAGAAGTAGTGTTCGACTATATCGATGTTGGGTCGGTCTTTTTCGAGTGGGTTGGCGCCCAGTTTGGCACATACCAAAGAAGACAAAGCTCGATACGTCTGTGAGTACCCAGAGCGTGAAGGGATTGTGCTCAACTCCTCTATGATCCGAAAGAACCCAGGACAAAAAGCCACTGCCAAACTGATGCTCAACTCCTTCTGGGGTAAATTTGGTAAGAATCTTAACAAACTCACCACGGTGGCCATCGAGGAATCAGCCTCTCTCTCTCTCTGCTGTCGTCTCCGACCCCTTTTGGGGCATCCATGCTGTGCGTGTTTGCACCGAAGACGAGTTGGAAATGGTCTACTCTAACATCTCAAGAAACCAGTTGGACAACGGAAGAAAACCTCTTCGTGGCAGCCTTCAACACTTGCCACGCCCGTCTCAAATTGTACGAGTCTTTCGAAAAGTTAAACCCTCTGCTTCGACACGGTTTCGGTCATCTATCGTTGGCTTGCCGGTCAACCCGACATCCTCCTCGGTGATTTCCTGGGCGACATGACCAACGAGTTGGATGATGGTGATTGCATTACAGAATTCACCTCCGCTGGTCCGAAAAATTCTGGCTGGAAGACCAAGAATGGAAAAGTGTGTTGTAAACTTGGAGGCCTCACTCTCAATGGATGTGGCTCCCAACAACTCAATTACGACGTCAAGAAACAAAATGTCCAAGATGAAACCACCAACCTACTCGACGAAGACCGAGGCAAAATCGATGTGGTCAACAGTGCGAAAAAATAAGAATTCAAGGCCAAAGCCCCGCTTGATCGAGTTTAGAAGTATGAAGAATTTTAAATTGCCTGACTTTTTGGCTGACTTAAAGGATCCTATGGTCTTCGGCCTACACATTCGACAATGCCGATGATGTATGGGCTCATTGGCGAGCCCTTTTCAAAGATGTTCTTGACCAGCACGTGTCCCTAAAGAAAAAGTGGATTCGAGGCGACCAGTTACCATGGATATCACCTGATCTGCTGCGTGAAATTTCGCACCGAAATAAATTATTTAAGCGCCACAAGCGGAATCCTACATCTACTTCTTGGGATGACTATAAGCGGCAACGTAACAAAGTTACGTCGCTAAACCGCAATGCTGTGAAAAGGTTCTGCTGTGACACCTCCGTGAGTGCTGAACATCCGGGCGAATTTTGGAGAAAAATGAAGCCCCTTTTGCCAACTAGTTCAGGTAAAAACATACAAGGCGTCATCCTCGTTGAGGACAGTGGCGTTGTTTCCGACCCTGGGCGTGTGGCCAACGTCTTTACTGATTACTTTGCCAATATTATCCAGCTAGGGCATAGATCTGACACTGACTACACTGACCATCCGAGTATAAGGGCAATAAGCAGTGTACGTTTCTCAAGCGAGTTTAATTACTCCCCAGTCAGTACTTCATATATCTGTAACATTTTAGATCACCTTAATCCGAGAAAGGCAGTTGGGGTAGACGGCATTGTCTTCAAACTTATCTGGATTTATGAAAACTCAGTCTTGCTGTACTGCATTGCTAAAAATGACGGAAGATTGGTGGAGCAGTATTGATAACAAGGAAGCTGTAGCGGCGGTCGCTGTGGACTTGAGCAAAGCGTTTGACGCCATAGACCATAGCCTTTTGCTCGCGAAGTTGAAGGCCTATGGCTTTTCTACACGAGCCTTGGAACTGATTTCTACCTACCTGTTAGATCGTTAACAATGTGTCAGATTAGATGGTGTATGCTCTGTCTTCAAAACAGTTAAATCTGGCGTTCCTCAAGGTTCACTATTGGGTCCGTTGTTGTTCAACATATTCATTAATGATTTAAATATTTGTGTTCCTAATGTCTTATTGCGGCTGTACGCTGACGACACGACTGCCTACCTGTCAGATGTGCCTCCCACCATTCCAGAATTTTCCTTCAACCAGGATCTCCAGGCTCTTTCGTCGTGGTTTGAGTCCAACTATTTAACAGTGAACTGTGCTAAGACTCAAGCATTATCTGTCGGACCCTGTGCCTATCATTATTCTTTCTTTCTTAATAATGCTCGAATGGAATTTCTCCGATCTATTAAGATTCTTGGAGTAACTCTAGACAAGGACCTATCCTATAAAGAACACATATCAGATCAACTAAAGAAAGCCTATGCCAAGACTTATGTACTGAGAAGAATAAGGCGTTTTCTTCCTCATGATGCGATGATAAAACTTTATAAAGCATTCATATTACCTCATCTCGAATACTGTGGTCCTTTGTTTGTAGGCATAGGTACGGGTCAACGCAACCGTCTCGAAGATTGCAACTGTTATATTTTGAGCACATTAATCGGGCTCAACAAGTCAATGTCATACGACGAACTGCTCACTGCGGCTAGCATGACATCTTTATATTGTAGGCGCTTACATCAGGCGTTAATACTTCTTTTTAAATGTCTAAATGGTACGGGCCCTACATATATTGCTAGCCTTTTTAAATACAGGCATACACCGTATAGGCTAAGAGGCGAGGGCTTGAATTTGGAATTACCTAAATTTAATTCTAAATTTAAAAAGAGTTCTGTCTCTTATTCATTAACTAAGTTATGGAACAGTTTGCGTTCTCATGTGCGTCTTTCAAGTGATGCTAGTGACTTCAGAAGTAAATTGCACGATCGCAGTTTTTTAGAACGTGTCTTCTAGTGTACAGTTGTTGCTTTTAACTGCTTTTAGAACGATTTTTAGAGTTTTCCAAGTCACGTTTTTAGTATGTGGCTTTTTGTTGTTTTTAAAATTGAATTATATTATATGGCTGTAATTATTATAGATTTTATTTATACACGTTCGTAAATTGAACTAGTTTTATATCTCTTTGACGTAACGTGTTAAAATAAATGATTGATTGATTGATTGATTGATTGATTGATTGAACCTCTACTTCTTAACACGCGCTCCGGCCACAAAACGTCTTAAAGTGGGACCCCGCGCCAAGCTTAAAAGACGGGTCTTTGACAAACGCGTCGGGGACACTAGCTACCACCTTTCAATCGTACCCGTTCGGTTACAATCAAGTCGGTTTCGATGACATCGACGTGGAGAATGTGGAGGCTTTGATGGACTTGTAAATAGTTTTCTCTCACGTCAACGCACACGCAGTGATAGACAATGCTCGCTTTTTTTTTCTCCCTTGTCTCACCCAACGTAAAACGCACACAATAACAAACTAAAACTTTTCACGGGCGCTGCGGTCACTAGGACCCCGCTTACGTTCCATTTATAAACTTCTTTGACTTTTAAAAAAAAAACCAACAAAATTGTCTCCGTGTGGTTTTTAGGGTTAGGGTTATTATGCAAATCAATCAGCTGTCAATCAAACCCATTCAAATACAAAAGTGGCGGTTTTTTATGACGTCATTTGATGAGTACCTGTCAAAGCGTGTCTAGGTGAACGCATATGACTATACTAATCGAGAACACCTATTCTTCACCTATAAATAGAAACTCACGCGAGTCGTCTGCGTCCGTTGATTCCGATTTTTGCAACTAGTAAAACACTTTTGCCACCCACAGCATTTGAATATGAAAGAGATCAGGTTAAAGGGAACTGGTATTGGATGACAGAAACTGTATGTCTGTATTGCTATGGCTTTCTTAAATGATCATTCCATCAGCGAGTTGTCCTAACAAAAGTGAAAGAATGAACAAAAAAAATTAAAAAAAGAAACATCAAAGCAGTCATTTCGTTAATAATGATGACAATAGATACAGCAAAAAAAGCTACACAAACAATATGTTTTTACTTTTAAAAGGGATACATCAAGGCGCTCCTAAAGAAAAGAGTTTGGGGCTCATCATTCTGTTCAGCTTGTTTTGGTGTGTGCCCGGGGTGTGTGTTCTTCTCAGTTTCATCATCACCCCAAACGTAGCATGCAACAATCTAATTTTCAAGCTGCAAGATTATTTTCGGTAGCACAAAATTCTCAAAGCTAACACACTTTAAAGGAGTGGAATGGCAGTAACTTAGAAGAATGGGCTGAAATTCTAATATGGTACTGAGGCTCTAGAGGACTGAAACAAAAGAAACCAAGTTAAGGCCCTGTTTACAAGCAGGTAGGGTAACCCTACTGCTAGCGGGAGGGTCAAAGATAGCCCGGGTTTACCAGCAAAATTTCACAGGTAGGGTTACCCTACCGCCCGGGACAACTTTGCGTGCTTGGTAACCGCCAGCATCGCAAAAAAGTTGTCCTGGGTAGGCGAGTTGTCCCTAGCAGAGCGTTTACAAGACAGCTAGGGTTACCCAAGAGCTAGGGTAACCATAGCACTCAAACAGGGTTACCGTAGCCTCAGGGTAACCCTAGCCGCCTTGTAAACACATCGATGAAAAAAAGAAGAAATGTATGAGTGCTAGGGTAACCCTCTTGCTAGGGTAACCCTAGCACTAGGGTTACCCTACCTGCTTGTAAAGAGGGCCTCAGTTTTAGCCGTTTTAGAATAACTATAAAATATCGATATTGATCTATTCATATTGCTATGCAAGGAGTACCATTAACGAGGACATGAACAAATGGAGTATAAGCGATTTTAACTTTTCTACAAAGGAAATGAAAATTTAAAAACTTGAAGCCAAATTAGTATCCTACCTGTACTTTGTGGTATGTGTTGGACAGAAGTGCGATCATCATATTGATAAGAAGAATGACTTCCATTACGAGGAACGCTTCGTATAACAAGCTAACAAGTGTTACTGAAGGACCATCAGCTGACTCCAAGAGGTCTACATCCACAGCTCCTAACAAAGACCAACATAAATGTCGCACCATCTTCCACCAGCTGTGGATCAAAAACAAGAGGTTAAGATATTGGCGAAGTCTAAACATTTCGTAAATCTGATAAATCCTAAATGTGCTGTAACCAGAAGCTCATGACCCTTAAGCGTTTAACTCTAGTTCAGAGCTGGGGATTTTTTGACTTTACACTTTTTTTTTAGTAAGATTGGATATTTTAAGGCCATCAACACCGACAGACATCTGCATTTTTTATGGCAGAAAAAAGGGCTGTAGGGAAAGCTTTGGCATATTATATTTCGCATACATATCGAGTAAATTCTACAAATAAACGATTTGTTACTGACTTAACTGGGAAGAAATCCACTCACAGTTCTTTTCCCTTGTCGTCGGATATGAAAGACTTCTCAGCCACGAAAACTTTAGTTATTGCAATAGAAAAGGCCAAAATAGTTGCTATAAACTGCCAAAATATGGTAGCGATGTCACTCAAGATATGGAAGAAAGCGATCTGGATGGGTCCAGTTTGCTTTGTTGTCTCCATCACGTGACCAAATGCCCTAAGCGTTAAGAACATGGTATTGAGGCCGTAAAAATAGCCACCTATGACGAGGGATCGGTTGTTGGTCACGGAATCTGATAAAGCCAACGTGACCATTCTTAGAACAAAAGTAGTGAAGTAAATTATGAGCGTGATGAGGTCCAAGATGTTCCACCGATCACTACAAACAAAGGGTAAACATAGGTAAAAATCAATCAAGCAACAAACAAACAAACAATCGAATACAAAGCACTTCTTCTTAAAGACAATGTCTAAGAGCAAGTATATTTTGAGCTGAGCACTTCTGAATCAGAATGATATGTACACGATCAGGAACAGTGATCCGTCGTCACCCACGATCTAGGACCGACTGGAGAGAAACCATTTTATTTAAACACCCAATTCTAATTCCAATGCTGGATTGACAATGGAGCAGTGTGATTAAATTGATGGCCTTAAGTTATTGGACACCTGAATAAGAATTGGTTATAGCATCCCTGCGCCAACACGTGATTTTTCTTCCCAGTTAGGTTTTGTTGGAGATTTTCTCTTTTGTCTGATGGTTTAGCTTGCCGATTATAATTAATGTCATTCTAGTAATTAAAGAACTGTCTAAGTTGTCTGTGTATAAATGAATTATTTCAAACTTACAGGGGCAGTGTCACGCTATTTTAGTCAAACTTCAAAACACTAAAAGACGACCTTGCATCAATGAAAACCAAAAAAATAATGCAGAAGTTTTGTTGTCAAGGACCATTGAATTGCACTGAATCTATTCTTTGTTGGTTGCAGCCAAGGGTGGAGAGGATGGAAATAGACTGAAAATTGAAAAAAGTGGTCAGTTTTTTTAAGTTTGGAGACAATGTCTTCATAAAGCCGCCAAAAATTAAAAACGAATAGCTATGTTCTGTAAATATATTTCATATCTTGTCAGTTGGTTGGGCTAAAGAACTAATTTAGATTTTTACCCATTCTTGACCTAAAACAGGCAATTAAGCATGACAGTGCTCCTTTAAAAAGCATTACAACTTTTTAAACAAACACCTTTGCAGTGAGAAGAAAAATGGGAGTTTAATTCGATCTCCATAAAGGTGGCGCTTGAATCCACGGGTTCGAATAGGATGATCTAGGGCGGGCGACGGTATCGCGATTGCGTTCCTAGATGCAGTGCTCACCATGCATCACAAGTGCAATGGAAATTGGTTGCTTGCTTTTAAACAAGCAACTTTACATTGAGAAGTGAAATGGGAGTTGATATCGCCGGAAAATTCTGATCCAGGTTCAAACTCGGTGACTTAAGGCGAGTACCATCATTACTACAGCATTGCCTTCCTGGATGAGGTACCGGTCCATCCATCACAAGTGCAACAGAAATTGGTTACGTGGCAGATCGTTCTAAGCTCCGGATGCCCCTGGGGTGAGGAATTTGTGGTTCCAAGCGTATTGTACCAATAAAAGTACCATGTGCTATGAGGAGAAAAATAAGCCTGTTGGACAGAGCCAGTACCGGTAGGGAAACCTCCAGCTCGTTATGGTGAATGGACTCTAAAAAGCTTGCAGCAGATATCGCACCGTTTAAAGATGTTGGAAGACAAGCAAAGAAAGGACAAGAAGCGGATACAGAAACTGAGACCCAAATTACTGAAGATTGCTAAAACATTGTGGGGACTCTGAACCTTTTCTTTCTTGTAGAGAGATAAACCTTCATGAATTTTCTGTAACGTAATTTTGTTTTATTACTCGTAGTAGTCCTGAATCCGGAGATCCCTTCCTTTTAGGGAAGGCCAGTGTAATGGGAGATTTTGTGCTAGATATATAGCTTAGGATTAGGTTTTAAAAAAACACGTGTTTTCTAGATCTCGGTGCTCAGTAGGTGTATGTTCTCGGCCACTCGAGTAAAACTGTTAAAATGACTTCAATAACCGTCTGAACCCTATTCTTTGTGACGTTTATTACAGTACATTAATCTTGTTACCATTCGTACAATAAAATAATACACCACGTAGCGCGTGCATAACTCACGAACATAAACAGGTCTGCTGGAAACGAACTTGAGTTTCAACAAAATGAGCTCTAAAATTTGCATGAATTTGTGACGTTGATGAATAATAAAGCAGATTCTTTTTCCAAAACGATGGAATTACCTGGTGATAAATAACCTCAAAGAAGAGAGTGAATTTTTGACTTTGCAGAAACAATGGTCAACCTCAAGAGTTGGGCTATTGTGATCTTTGTGTTGAATTCGCACATTTCTTGTCAATCTTTAAAACACGCGAAAGAAAAAAAAACCAAACTAACAAAAACAAAAACCCGGTGTCTTGCCATCATTTTGACACAAATGTCTCCCTTCTTTCGCGAGTAAACATGCGAGGTAACTTGATCACGGCACCCGCTGAATTCGATGTCACTTTCGATTTTGCGATTTACTTGTGCAGCCAAAAATACAATTGAAAAACTGAACGTAGCAAAAATCTCCCAAAATGTTTTACGCTGATGGTAACTTTTTATATTCTCGGTTCAAAATTTAAGTTGTTTTCATGTCGCAAATTTTGTTGCTGATGGCAAAATATTTTATTCTTGATCGACACTTCCTGATACTTCTTCTTCTCTTCCTAAAAACTGTGTATCGATATTTATTTACTTTTGCATCAATATTTCTTTTGCATAAAGCAGGCTAACAAAATCTGTACCTTGCTTAGTTCGCATTTTTGAGCGTTAAAATAGAATTTTCGGTCCTGTTTCTGACGGCAAGTGCTATATTCAGAGGTCAGCCATCCAAATACTAACCCCGCACGACAGGAGTTAACTTCAGTGAACTTAGAAAGCTGTCAGACGCTCAAACCTGCAAAAAGAAGTTGTAAGGGAACTTGAAAATGATTAACATGTCAGACTCGAATGGTGAGAAGGAATGGCGCAAAGCGCAAGTAATGCCAAGATCATACATGCTGGAAGATGAATATGGACGTGCTTACAGAAGACAGATCATCTCTGTTCCAAATGATTCTCCCATGACACCAAGGACAGGGGCTCTTCCCATGAGTACACAACCTGTACTTGAGAAGTCAGCGCCAAGTCCAGTGACATTAGAGAGGCAGACAGAGATAGTTGCACACACTCCTACTACAACCAGATCTGGGCGTCAGTAGGAGGCCGCAGAGACTCATTGAATCGTGTTAGGGGGGGGGGGGGGGAATGTTGTAATATTGAAACCTTTGGGGATCCCCTTAGGAGGCCCTGAGTGACTTACATGGACACCCCGAAAACGGGAAACCATGTGCGTTGTGTTGGGACTTTCAAAGGGACACGAACATGTTAGAATCAATAGTTGTTACTAGTCGTTGAGTTTAGTATTGCTTGACTGAATGATATCATAACAATGATGACTTCAATTTGGCATTTCCATTACTTTTCCTATTCACGTGCAAATGCTGCTATTTTTCCCTACTTTTAGGCTAAAAAACCCGATTTTCTCATTTTCTGACCATTTTACCCACTTGACACCCTGTAAATAGCAATTTGTTTCAATTATACATTACGTGGAGGGGAAACCTGCAACGCAGCATGCTGAAACATTGTAGGGAAGATAATTTGTTTACCTATTGTCATTAATGTGCCAACCAGAGGCTCGCTGGCTGTTGAAACAAGGGTCTTTTGTTCCTGTGGTTGGCACATCAATGCTTTTCCTTGTAGATGGTTTTCACCTGACGTCGCAGCGGCCATGTTGGTGTACAGAACAAAAGAGAAAAAAGGCTTTTGGGAATTTAACTTTATTATAATGCAAAACATGAGCCATAATTTGCTATTGTTTTGTGCACCAATATGGCCGTCTCGTCACGTGACTGAAAACCATCTTTATTTAGATGAACGTCTAATTCACAATAGCTCTGAACTACCAAGTGTTTATCAACTTTAAATTTAAAGAAAGCTAAGTATCTCATCTTCAATCCTCATCAAAAAGTAAATTTCAACTTACTTCCTTCATTAACGTTAGCTGGTCAATGCCTTGAACCAGTTTCAATCTTAAGATACTTGGGTATGATATCTATATTGGTCATCACCTTTCCTGGCATGATCATATTCATTATATTTGTAACAAAGTTAGTAAAATTAATGTATTAATGTCATAATTTAAGGTTACGCATTGTTAGTAAATACTGTTTAATCAATATCTATTATTCTCTTATTTAGCCATATTTACTATATGGCTCTATATTGCGGGGTAGTGATTATGAAAACCCATTGTCACAGCTTATAAAATTCAAAAATAAAGTTATTAGAATCATCAATGAACAGATGTTTCCCCACCCCACATTAAGTTTCCTTAGATCTATTGAATTTCACGATATTGCTAAAATGTACACATTTATTTATGCTTCAAAAACTCATTAATAATTCATGAGCCTAACAGCCCATCGAAACACCCATAAAACGTCACGTGCATGAGCTTTATATCCTGATCAAACA
>NC_090896.1:27687611-27692611 GCF_036669925.1 Montipora capricornis
GTATCACGGCATATGACAAAAGTCTCGAAAAAGGGAATTAAAATATTTTTTGCCAAGGAAATTTAAATAATCTGGAGCACTCGTAAAGTAAAGCCTTGCGTCTTGGCTTAATCTTTTCGCTTCAAGATCCAAAATCAGCCCTATTTCTTCTCCAGAAAAATTCACGACTCTACTTTCGACCATCTAGTTCAAAATTTCAAGGTTGGAAAGCTTTATAGCTGATCAGTGGATACCTTGTTTTGGCAAGTGTCAATTGGTCAAAACAGGGATGTCCAATATCAAAGATGTATTTTTAAAAATCATGGCTTAAGACTTCTTTTTTTCCGACCAATGAGAAAGGATACTACTAAACAAATTTCTACTTTCGCGCTCAAACACGTTGCATGTAGGTACTTCGAATTCTGATTACCGATTCCGCTGTTTGTGAAATTTATTTGTTGCTCGGATAAATCATTGATAAAACGTTTATTAGTTTTTAATATTTTCTAAAAGGACTTTGACGTCTTACACATTGCACGGCCTTACGTTCCTATACACAGGGCGGTTTTCAATTACGCGAGGCGTTTGTAAGACGTCTTCGATTACACATGGCATTGAGTCTCATCAGGTTGCATAAAGGCCTGGCTAAACTAGGAAACATTGTTGCGGAAACATTGTTGCTTGTGATGTTTCCCTGGGTGGCTAAACTGAGAAACATATGTTGCGGACGCAAAATTTGTGTCTGGGAAACAAAAATGTTTTTGACTTCAGGCAAAAACATTTTTGTTTCCGAGCAGCAAAATTTGTTTCCGCAACATTTGTTTCCCGCGCGGTTAAACTGGGAAACATTTGCGTCCGCAACAATGTTTCCTAGTTGAGCCAGGCCTTAAGTCGCTTTTAAGAGTGTTACGTTACAAGCACATTTTGTGAGTCTCTAATATGGCACGAGGCGTTCTTACACACACCCGTTCTCTAACTACTGCGTTTAAAAGCACTCTTACACACGGCATTTGAAAGCAGTGTCACAAACGGCTATTGTCAGCAGTCTTTCACACGGGGTTTGTAAACAGTCTTACAGACGGCGTTTGTAAGCAGGCTTATAGAGGCCGTTATTAAGCAGTCTTAAACACAGCCTTTATAAGCTGTGTTACACACGGCCTTTGTAAGCCGTCTTCCACACGGCCTTTGTAAGCAGTGTTACATACTGGGTTTGTAGCAGCGAGTTTTAAACATGGGTTTGTAAGCAGTCTTACGCACGGCGTTTGTAAGCTGTCTTTCACACGGCGTTTGTAAGCAGTCATACACACGGCCTTTGTAAGCAGTCTTATACACGGCGTTTATAAGCCGTCTTACACACGGCGTTTGTAAGCAGTCTTACAGACGGCGTTTGTAAGCAGTGTTACACACGGCGTTTGTAAGCAGTCATACACACGGCCTTTGTAAGCAGTTTTATAGACATCGTTAGTAAGCAGTCTCGCAGCCGGCGTTTGTAAGCGTTCCGAGAAAATCAGTAATTACAGTAACGCACTGCAAGTTCAGTTGAGCTAAATTAATTCAACAGTTACAACGTCGTTATAACTAAGTAGTGTTAAAATTTGATTCCTTATAACTTCCTAACTTTAAGATTGTTATGTTGATAAATTGTTAAAGGAATTTCTTTAACTTAATCCATTTCAAATGTCGAATGATGCTTGTTAGTTAGGCGCTTACATAAGAAACAAGAGTTACGTAGGATGTTGTCTGTTTCTAGAATTATAGAGGGCGTTTTATGTTTAAGTTTATCTCTGTTTTTGCACAGAGCCTTGTGCACAGCTGCTGACAATGATCCCAAAACAGTACCCTGATCACCTACATCCTGAAACTGATCATTCCTACCATGAACGAACGTGGAAGCAGAGGTGGGTGACTTTAAAGTCTACGAGTCCTCTGCTTCTATGTTCGTTATAGGAATGATCAGTTTCAGAATGTAGGTGATTAGGGTTCTGTTTTGTAGACTCAGTTGTGTTGTGATCGCTAAAATTGATATGGGCGACATTTTCAAGTGACTCATTGTAAATTGGAATCTTTATCCACTCATAACGAGAACAAAAGTCCTGTTAACGGATAATTGCTCTGTTTTTGGTGAAGTGTGTTAATCCGCTTTCTGTGTTAGCATGCTGTCCATTCACATCACATCAAGGCAAATCGCAGATTAACTGAAGTATCAGGGACAAATCGGAAATAGCAAATTTATGTGCAACAGCTGTAACGAAACTTGTGTTTTACTTTACTTTATTGAGTTTCAAAACCTTGGTTGTACGATTATTTCCTAAGCGTCATGAAATCCATTCAATTTTATTTTACGCCTTAATTTAACAAAATAACATTCACATAATTTTTTCCTTTGAAGTATGTTATTGTTGAACCAAACAAACCAAAAATGCTAAAATAAGTACCTTTCACCAATAGGTGACATTTATTTCCTCTTTTGGGTTGAGATATGTCCAGAAATGCACACAACAACAAAAATGGCAAAAATGAGAAAATGTTGGCGAATTTGGCAAATATGGCGAAAATGACAATTTTGCCACAATCGCCAACGAGAAAAACACAAAGCAGTGAAGGGGCCCCATCAAAGTTGGCAAAAGCGGCAAATTTGGCAAATATGGCGAAAATGACAATTTTGCCACAATCGCCAACGAGGCAAAGCACAAAGCAATGAAGCAATGAGGGGGCCCATAAAAGTTGGCGAATGTGGCGAACAAAATTAATGAAAGAAGAATTCGATCTCCAGTGCTGTTTCAAATGTTTGACCTCAAATTTACAAAAGTTAATTTTTTGAATTTTAATTACTTTAGAAAATTAACAACCAGCATGAAGAACAAGGGAAAGAGGAATTTGGCAAAATAGGGAGATATGGCAACGGGACGTGGCTCCAAATAACTAAGTCATGGCAAGGTTGTCATTTGTGACTGCGGTGGAACAATTTAATTACTGACATATATAACTGCCTCGTACTCTGACAATTCATGTAAGAATGACTTCACCAACGGGTACTAAGGCACAACGAGCCAGAGATAACCGGAAGTTAAAAAGTGCGACTCACACGGTTGCTAAGGAGTGACGTCATATTCATGGTCAGGACAAATCATCATGGCTGGTTTGTGGTTGTGTTGTGGTTTAAGCCCTGTAGAGTTTTCACAAGCAATTAACACTGAAAGGTACCTGGTTTTAATATGGGTGGGATTTAATGTATTGACATTTCCGGAGCTTGGATTTCACATTAACCTTGAGCAGCGCGGGAAATTGCGCTGTTTCCCTCGTCTTCAGCGAAGTCATGGAGGCCTTCTCTGAAGCGTTTGATATCCGTCGTGTCAATCTAGTTAGCCACCCAGAGAAACAGTGGTTTGTACTAAATTCGACGATATGAGGTTGTCAGCCCAGCAAATTCTTGTCGAGATCCCCGTTAGTGCAAAATTTCCCGTCCGAATTTGCCCTCGTCAAGCTTGTTGATGTAAAAGAACTCACAGTCTTGGCCATAGATCGAAGGAGTAGTAGAGGAGAGTCTGTCGCTGTGGCTTCTCTGTTTGGAGTTGTCTGTGCGGTAACTCGAAGAACTATAAAATCTAGCGAAGTTAGCTGCTACAAGCGGCTAATCGACGCAATTAATGAGCTAAAGATCGATATTTGGGCCGAGCGTGAGCAGTATGTAAATTCACCGACAGTTCCGCCCAGCGAACAGACGATCATCTTGAGTTTTCAGGTTCCACTCCTAGCCTGGAATCGTCAAAACTTTTTGAGCTCGAGAGGTTACAAAAAGAAAACATGAGGCTCAAAACTGGCCTTGAAGAAGCTCTCGAACAGCTTAAATCGCTTCGTGAAGAAGCCAAAAATACCGCGCGCGCGCGGTATTTCAGAGAAAATTTAAGAGGAACCAGAGAAAATTTCTGAGGAACCAGACGACATGTGGACTTTTATCAGCGATGTTCGGGAGAATTACCAGCTGCCGCTGGCATAAGCTGTAGCAGATCATGTTAGTAAACCCGAAGTGGCTAAAATGCTGAACGACATTGCGAACCAAGTAACCACAAAAAATGGGCCAAAGCAAGCTTTCGAGACCATGCTTGGGGATAGTGCCCCTGAATTTTTTCAGTCCCTCCGTGTCTCCGATTGGACTTTGCTTTACTTCAAACTACAGTCCAGGATTCCAGATCAAGGATGGCAAACTATGCTAAACCTGACTAAGCTTGGGCGAACAGGGGTACACACAATGTATGTTGTTAAGTTCTTGTTCATCTGTTTTTTTTTTTCTTAAAGATTGGATAAATATTAGTGGTTAAAATTATCCCATCAGAGATCAGTCGAGTGTCCCATATACACCTTACCATTTCCTAAGCTTTCACATCCAAATATATAGACTATAAAAGGTTGAGATTTTCCACAGCTCATTACTTTTGGCTTACAGGGTCAACTGTCAGCGCAGGTTTTTAGACAATATAGACGAAATTATGGTCAGATACCTGCCAGACCAGAACATGATAAATTTCTTCAAGTATAGAGATGTTGTTGAGACCTACCTTTTAAATCAGATCACATTCTGTGAAGAAATGATCCAGGTAACATTTGTTCCTTTGAAGGTTAGAGTTATCAGTCGGAGCGTAAGGTATAACAACACACAGATTTAAACCATCTTTTTTAAAATCAATGAATTTGCTTGTTATATACAATAATTATTTTTGTTATAGACACTAATAATCTTGATTCATAGATTTAAGCATTGTTGTATATCCTTTCTGGTTCAGCCAGGTAGGAGTCCTGGCACTGAAATGTGCCTGAGTGCTCCTGGGATATACAACAAAGATAATAATCATGTTTACCCGTAGATTATTGCATTGTTGTATATCCTTTCTGGTTCAGCCAGGTAGGAGTCCTGGCACTGAAATGTGCCTGAGTGCTCCTGGGATATACAACAAAGATAATAATAATCTTTAGTCATAGATTTAAGCATTGCTGTATATCCTTTCTGGTTCAGCCAGGTAGGA
>NC_090896.1:27700111-27702611 GCF_036669925.1 Montipora capricornis
CCTGCAGTTTAGCTTTTCCCCCCTTTATACAAAGGTGAAATGGTGTGACATGAATGGACCTTGGATGATTGCTCGAACATTTCACCTTAGTGCGCATATTTCCTCTTCGGTTTAGCCAGCGATATGTCAGTTCCTGCTCAGGAACAGCTTTGGAAACACGATCACTTTATGATGTTATCCTTAACGCATTTAACTCAATGTAAGATATTTATGACTTTCGATTTGCTGGCTGACTATCTCCAATTCTTCCAGCTATTACGAACCAGTGATTTCCATCGTTTGGTTCTTCACTGGTCAACTTCTGACTTCAATTACTGAGGCGGTTTCTCGAAGCTTCTGTCCTTTGACTTCTTGGGGCCTTGCCCAACGTAAAAGCAAAAAGCACGGTGACACACGCTTTCACTGGCGACAAATGTCTGATTGGTCGACGCCTTGCCATGTGACTTCAATAGGGCTACCATCGGGTATATTAAAATCAGATCTCCCTCGATAAAAAATATTCTTTTTCAGGCCAGTAAAACCGACGAATGTTTTGACTACATAGTGCGTTTCTATGACACCAAGCGAGATTCTCCTGTGAGTCAAGGGTGCTACCAGGGAAATACCGTAGGAAATTTCAATGTTTGATCATGAGTGGAAATTCGTTCTTGGAGCTTGGCCGGCTAATGGATATACATCTTGGTTTGAATTCGTGTGTTGAAATATTTTAAAAATGGAGCAAAAAAAATAGCAATAAATTTCCAAACGGTTTTCTCTTCCGACTAAATGGTTACATACTGTTTTCGCGTGGGTTCGCGTCCAACAGAAAATACGAAGATTTCTGGTGTGTTTTCAAAATTAAGTTGTTAAAATTGCCATTCAAGAGATCCATAGAGGCAAGTATATTAAGACTGACGAAAAAAAGCAATGTAAGACGTCTATGAAAGTTTAGAAATGTATTTCAGTTGCTCAAAAATAATTCTATAGTGAATTTAGCAGCAATATTAACCGATATCATACTTAACATGTCATTGCACCTCATGTTGGGTACACTAGAAGGAAACCTTTTAGTTGCAATTACATTTTGCCATAGTCGTTCCAAGCAAAATGAAAATTGTTTGCAAATCTCCAATATATAGCCAAAGCAACAATATTCAAAGTTGAAAATTTTATTCAGGAATCCCGCTTGCAAGCAGGGAGAGTTTTACTGAATTAAAATACTACTACAGCTAATAATACGCTTTCATCACGTTGTAGGGGGTTAATTCTCGACCTATTCTAAAGTTTTAGAATCCACATCAAATTGAACGTATTTTCCTTTAATCGAGAAAAATCCGTGGAAAGGACGCCTTGCCTGAGAGTCTTTCTTCACTTAAAAAATATTCTGAATTGTCAGGAAACGGACGCCTTGCCTGAGAGTCTTTCTTCACTTAAAAAATATTCTGAATTGTCAGGAAACGGTGGCTTTTCCCGACATATATAAAATATATCGTCAGAATCCTTTGTAATTGTGTTACTGGAACGCGGAGAGTGCTTTTTCGCATCGCTATTTTAAGGGCTGGCGCAAGGTACATCTTACTATTTTATACCGTTCCTTTAATTATTAACTTAACGCCCTCAGATGATGACATGATTCCGTGAAATCTCACGCCTCAAACGATTTGCGATGATAGATACAATGGGAATGAAATGTTGCAAGGAACTGGGCATCCAGCTGAGAAACCAGAGTTGACTCCGGCTTCTCAGCTGGATGCCCCAGCCGTTTTTTGGTTGCTAAGAGCGCGGGCGGCTCGTTATGGCATGATTCGTCCCAGCAATTTACATGAAATTTACAAACAGAGTACTGTAAATTTCTTTAAAATATTTCCATGTTATTTACATGTTTTGTTCAAATGTAACTCTTCCAAAGGATCCTGTAGTTCCAATTTCCAATGAATTTACACAACCAACAAAAGATGTAAATATCATGTAAATTTTATTTACGAAACAAAAACATGTTAAATATATTTTACAAAACATGTAGATTGTAATTTAGAAGCTGTGAATTTAGATTTACATACGCCTGTACATTTTCAACGTTTCCAGTGTGATCCCCTTTGCTGAACTTAAGCATTCAACCCTGTAAAATAAGTCTACCATTTCTTCAATAGGCATAAGATTACTCTTTAACCATCCTCTATAAAGAGCTGTACCATGTGTTCAAAGTTCCTAGTACAGATGACAGGGTAATTTTGAATAAGGTCTGATTTTTGTTGCCAGGTCATATTGTTGATGTCATCAGGTTAGGCAAGTAGAGCAGATCCATTCAGTATTTATTAACACTTTTTGTGCCAGTTATACGGCATTCCTCCAACAAACCCTGCGAATATTTATCACTATATTTGATACTGTTACAATTAGGGCGCTTTCCATTTCACAGAACTGACCGGCCACATCAGGCATTTGGAAGGACTAACTTTACACCGCCTTCAAATTAACACTCTTTGAGGATGATATACAATCCTCGGAAGAATGCGAGGGG
>NC_090896.1:27707611-27720111 GCF_036669925.1 Montipora capricornis
GGATCCCAGATACCGTGAAGCAGTGGGAAGTTTGGTGTATGCTATGACGTGCACCAGACCAGACATATGCTGGGTTGTTACTAAGTTGTCACAGTTCCTGGTTGCTCCCATGAAGGGACACTGGATAGCTTTGAAACATGTGTTACGATACTTGAAGGGGACTCGTGATTTTGAATTGTGCTATAGAAAGTGTGATGATGGTCTTACACTGATAGGCTACAGTGATGCTGATTGGGCGTCATCTACAGATGACAGACGTAGTATCAGTGGGTACTGTTTCAGTTTGAACAGAGCCGGTCCTCTTATTTCTTGGAAATCAAGGAAACAACCAACAGTGGCTCTATCATCATGTGAAGCTGAGTATATTGCTCTGGCAGCAGCAGTCCAAGAAGGTATGTATCTCACTCAAATGGTGAAGGACATTGGTGAAGTAAGTGGCCCTGTTTTGATTTTTGAGGACAACCAAGGTACAATCGCCTTGTCCAAGAACCCAGTCAATCAACGAAGGTCGAAACATATTGATGTTCGATACCATTTCGTTCGCAGCGCGCAGAATGCAGGCAAGATAATCATTAAGTATTGTCCTACTGCCGATATGGTAGCTGATGTCATGACCAAACCAGTTACTAAATTTAAGTTGCAAAAGTTTAGGAATTATATTTTTGGTTCTTAAGACATAGGTATACAAGTAATATACAAGCATAACTTCGTATTGTTATTATTGTATCCATTTAAAACACATCTTATGTTGAGTTCATTTAGTGTAATAATATGTGGATGTAATTCTACGACATATATAAGTGAGATCAAGTGGGGGTGTTAGGATGACCTCATTAGATCTAGTGGGATGCCTGTGCAATTTACATGTATGATGCAATAAAAGTTCCCGGATGTTCTTCTTCCACGAGGTAAACCATGGTGTGTTAAATGTGTTGTGTGAGTTGACCAAATCTGAAAACATCTTCCCCCGTCATGAACGAAACAGCTCTATCGTAGGAGATTGGTACGGATTCCTTATCAGTTTTCCTTACATAATCGATGACCGAGTCTTTCGACAGTTCGTCATTATGGTCCGCCACACAAGTACTAGTGTCTGGAAGCATGGGTTGCTTGGTTGCCTCACTGTTTTTCATGTCACTGATGTTCAAGTTGGATTCATATGGCTTTGATGACTCGGCTTGCAAAATTTCGTGATAGCTTTGATAAACATTGGTATACTTTGATAGCTTCGATGTCACTCTCCAAATGGAAGTCACCTTCCAAATGGAGTTTATTAATCCCTCGTGAGCTTAGGGGATCGGCAGAGACTGTCTTCTCGAGTCTTCTCACCACGGTCAGTGTAAAACGCAGACTGAGGTTATAACGTAACTGTTGAAAAAGCCCAAACCCCTTAGAAATGCTACCCTTAGGCCTAATTAGGCCTAGCTTAACTATTAGCATTTCTAATGGGTTTGGGCTTTTTCAATAATTAAATTATAACCTCAGTCTGCATTTTACCCCCGGTCTGCAGTCTGCAGTCTGCGTTTTACACTGACCGCTTCTCACCACGTGTCTGTCGATTCCATTTCGACATGTATTATTAAAGTCTTCGCGTTGGAGAGTGAAAGGCGGTGCACAATTAATTGCACCAATGTGTACTTGTTCAGAATCTTTTGCTTCACCTTCGAAGAACGCCGTTTCTTTAATTGTTCAGTTTCTTGCTTCTAAATGCAGCGGAAGGTGCTCAAATTAAACACGAAGAAAGCCACAAACAGCAATGGCGGCGCACAACCTTGTAGCGAACAGGAAGTCAGAGCTGTGTTGTGATTATCCATCCTGATTGGCTAATTAGATCGAACTTCCGGTTACGCAGGAGTGACAAATTTGCATAAAGATCCCCACCAAAACTCGTGGATATATCCACGAGTAAAAATGAAGACCCGGTTCTCTCCGTTGATTGGAACTTGAAAATCTTTTCACTTTCCTTCAGCAACTTAGGAAACAAATTTAAGAGGTTTTGAATACAAATTGCCGATCCGGATGTTTTATAGAAATAGTAAACTTAGAAATTTAAAATTGCAGAATCGCTATCGTTTCTTATGTAAGACTGAAGAGGAATCTCTCGAGCATTTAATGTGTTACTGTAAATCAGTTGAGGTCTTGAACCTGGGAACAGGTTTTATCTTGGCTGGCTATGCCTAAAAATGAGCATAAAATGCTACATTCGCGTATCTTTTGTTCGAGAAATTCAGTATTGATAATTAATCATGTTCTTAAGCTTGGAATGTTATTTATCTGTAGGTTATAATAAAAAACCATCATTGGAAGTGTTGCATGTTTCCGTTCTTTCGATGGGTAAAGGTATTATCGACTGTCTCTGAAAGGATTATTTCTTATTTTATTAGTTGCCATCTTTTTGAGCAACATCGCAGTATCTTCTCAGTGCCATAATCTTTTTCCCTTCCTCAGATAATTAGATAAGCATTATATACCATAGAAATTTGGATAAACTGACCCTTTCAATGCCTTTCTCCTAAAATCACGGCAAGACTCCCTTGTCATGTTAATAATTTACGTGACTGTACTAATAGTTTTCAGAACTTGCCGATGTTAATACGTTTATAAGGTATGGAACTTAACAAGTCCCTTCAAGTTTAAGGTTATATCTATAATCTTAACGTGATGATTACACTTTCATGATCATTCAGCATTGAGTGCTGGAATAGCATTGTCGCTCACTGTGTGAACTATTGTAGCGTGAGCAAAACACTTTCGCAATGGACATTTATATAGTTCACTTCAATCACTTGTAAATCTTTTTTTAAGATTATTGGCCCCTCAAAGGACGAAACTTTTCCGTACTTGCGATGTTTCTTGAAGCGGGCAAAAAGGGAAACATTACCAGAAATAATGTTTTTGTGTAACATTTTCCCTCGTTTGCACTTCAGTCCCAAGCAAAGTGATGATTGACTTAATTTCAAACAATCGTGACGTTCTACGGTAGACACCTTCCATAAGCAAATCCTAACTTCAATACCGGAGCCAGCCATTACGTCCTGGAACACAAAAATCGCTTTTATGGGATCACAGTGTGATCGCATCTGTTATGTTGCAAGTCGTCCTTTTTTAGCCGAAATGTTTGCCTTAAATATTCGACCAAATAATTCCAACTTCTGTTAAAGGCTCGTCACTATCCCATGGTAAATCGCATTGTCCTCGTGCATCAACGTCATGTTTGAAAGTAGAAATTTAATTAAAATCTGACAAAAAAATATCTCAAGCTAGAGGATTAGAACACCTTCTACCTTGTAAGTGTCAGTGAAAGAGATTTATTAATTATATAATCCTGAGGGATTCAATTACATTGGAATGCTACAAGCAACTGGGCACCCCTCTGAGATACCAGGCATATTGCCTGCTATCTCCGCGGGATACCGAGGTACTGTTTTGGTTGTTAAGGGCGTCTGGCTCGTTATGTTTCAAAGCAGTTATGTGAATCTTACCAATGTCCGCTTGCAAGGAATTAGTTTCAATAAACCACACACAAAATATGTCCTTGTCGTATGATCCATTACTTGAAAATAAGCATTGCGTGAAGATGCATGTCGTGCCTGTGAATTTTATAGTAGCTTTTCGCGAATCTTGCCATCAGTCGAAATTGAAATCCTTTTACCACCACTGTAGAAGAATGTCGACACCCAGTAGGACAGAAGTTGCAAAATTAAAATTCTCCACAAGACAATAAACATTTCCTGAATTGTGATCCGCTGGAAAGAGCGAAGCGTTCTTTTAGACGCCATCTTATGAAATTGACATATACGTCGTGTTAAGTCACCGTAGTGTAACGGCTAACTGAGCCCCAAGTATCCTCGTTCGTCGTCTGAGTACATACATACAGACATAAATACTTTATTCGTCCCAAATGGGCTTTTCAGAATAAAGTCAAGAGATAACTAATGCTATATACAAATAAATTAATTAACTAATTAACTAGTAAATGACATAATCGAACCGATTAATTATTAATTAATTAATGAAATAAAAGCAAAAGTGGAGCAATTAGGTCACTAAAAAATTCGAGAGAAGGCTTCTCCTCAGGCAACGTTTGAGGTCCTGTAGTGTTGGTTTCAACTTAAGAGTCGAATCTAGTGAGTTTCAGAGTTTGACTGCCCTGAAATGGAAAGTTCAAAGGAATATTTAACATCTGGGAGTTCCTCGTTGTACGCCTTGTGATCATGGCTCTTTGAATAGAAAATAAAGAGGCTGGAGCGCACCCTGACATACATTTGAAGGCCATTATTGCGTGGCGATAATACAACTGCCGTCTTACAGGTAGCCACTTGAGATCTTTAAGGATAGGGGAAATATGGTCGTATTTCCTTGAGCTGCTAACGATACGAGCCGCGAAATTCTGTACAGCCTGGATCCTACTTAAGTTGTACTCAGAGGTGTTGCTCTAAACATTACAACAATAATATAGCTTGCTAAAAAGACTAAGGCATTAACTAAAATAGTTAAGGTGGTTGGGTCAAAAGCATGTTTAACTCGATTAATCTGGCTTAGGCGCACCATGCAAACGGACACTGTTTGAAGCTATGTGATCGTTATATGTCAAGCAGGGATCCAGGATAACTCCCAGATCCTTAGCAACGGTAGCTCGTGTAATTTCTTTTCCTAACAAATTTAGACGAAAATCCTCTACTTTGCTGACCATCGCTCTGGTGCCAAAGATAATTAAAATAGTTTTACTAGGGTTTATAAGGAGTTGATTTCTAAAAGTCTAGTTACTAATTCTGCATAAGTCTTCATTTAATTTGGTAATCTCGCTAGAATGAACTGCCACCGGGGCCGCAATCCCGCATACAAAAATTTGGTTTTATCAACGGAGTTGATATGTAAATTGGACACCGTATAGAGATTCTCTGTACGGTGGTCAGTTTACATCATCAACTCTGTTGATAAAACCAAATTTTTGTATATTACCTCCCCACCGACGCAGCACCATAGTTCCTTTAGAAACTACCCCCCGCAATCAAGGGCAAGACGATCTCGTGGAAAGTGTAGTTAACCGAACCTGAAAGCTAAAATTTTACGAGAGTGCTTAGGCCTAATCACTGAAACGAGCGCTTAGGCTTAAACAGTAGACGAGTGCTTTCTTCTTCACACTATCTAGTGAAAAGTGTTGTACGTTATGCGAACCACAAAATGAAAGCTAGAATTACGTGGTGATATTAAAGACTAAAAAAAGTAAGCTCGTCTACGAGAGTGAATTTTTGACTTTGCAGAAACAATGGTCAACCTTTGTGTTGAATTCGCACATTTCTTGTCCACTTTTATGACACTGAAAGAAAACAAAAACGCAAACTAACAAACAACAATCCGATGTGTTGCTGCAAGCAGTATAATGAACTGCCAACGCGGTCCACAATCCCGTAGTCGACGACTCAAAATTGTTCAAGGGCAAGACGATCTCTTGAAAAGTGTAGTTAACCGAACCGCAAAATGAAAGCTAAAATTTTACGAGAGTGCTTATGCTCCGATACAGTACCTGCAGAAGCTGCCAGTGCTTAATTAGGCCTAATCACTGAATCGAGCGCTTAGTCTTATTCAGAAATCAAGTGCTATTGTGAATGAAAGTTAACCGAATTGTAAAATGATTCGTTGAACGCGCTATAAGAACGAGAGATACATATCAACTTAACAAATCGAAAGTGGTTCAGCGTTGTCTGTACTCTTATCGACAACGATATTCGCCATCACAGTGGTCAAAATGTTGTGGATTTAGGAGATGCAGTGAGCAATTTGCCTCGCGAGGCCAAAAATATCAAACATGTTTGATTTTATCCTCACGGCCTCGCAAGGCGAATTTCTCACCAAAATTTTCCCGCAAACATGAGGAAACGGATGAGCAAACCGCCTCGCGATGGAGTATGCTCAGCTCTTTCCTCACCGTGTGCGGCGGGCTTAAGTAGGCCAAAACCATTTGAACAGTAGAAAACTATTTTTTATCTTGGAGCAGCTGCAGTTTACCCCGCCACACCGAGGCCGTTACTGTAAAGGGCTGGCCACGCGGTACGCGGAAAAAATAAAGTCAAGGTTGCTAAGTATCTTAGGTAGCTGGCTACGCAGTACGCGGTACACAGAAAGAATTAAATTGAAGATGGCGAGGTATGTTAACTGGCTGACTACGCGGTACGGGTACGCAATGTTAAAAGCGTGCTTAGGCCTAATCACTGAAACGAGCGCTTAGGCTTAAGCAATGAACGAGTCCTATTTGCTTCACACAATCTCGTGCAAAGTGTAGTTACCCAAACCGTAAATTGTAAGCTAAAATGTTAACGAGGGTTTAGGCCTAATCACTGAAACGAACGCTTAGGTTTAATCAGTAAAGGAGTGCTATTTTCTTCACACCATCTCGAAAAAAGTGTAGTTAACCAAACCGTAAATTGAAAAGGAAAATGTTAAAGAGTACTTAGACCTAATCACTGCAACGGGCGCTATTTTCTTGACACGATCTCGTGAAAAGTGTAGTTAATCTAACCGTAAAATCCACAATTGATCGCCACTTCATTCCCGACGTTTTAAGAACGAGAAATACTGTTTTGAATAAATTTCATACTTCAACTTGAATTTATTAGTTTCGGCCTACCGCGTAGCCAGCTACGCAGAAGTTTATTCGAGTGACAGGGTATTCTACAGTTAACTTTATCATTGCAAAGGGACAGCAAAAATTGTATATTCCATGACGAAATATTAAAAAAACGCAACTTCGTTTTCACACATTTCTAAATCTTTGAATCCTGGAGTGTAAGTATACGTTCCGCAACACTGCTTCAACAATTTAATTTTGCTGATTATCAATATCTAGATTATATCGGCTAGTCTGTGTCTGTTCATTTCACAGATAACCTCTTTCTTCTCTTGTAAGTTCTTCAGGTTTTTTTTTTTTTTTTTTTCACTTCGCTTTTAAAGCGGATATGAAGTTAAGAAGGGGGAGCCGCCAGTGTGTTAGATGAGAAAAGCCTTTTCAAATCTTCATGTCATTTAACGGTCGCACCGGAAAATGACTGAGTGAAACGCGAAAGTAAACAGGTCTGTTGGAAACGTGCTTGAATTTCGACAAATGAGCCCCAAAATCATCAAGAATTTGTGACGCTGATGAATGAAATTGTCAAAGGGCAAGCAGTATAATGAAGTGCCACCGCGGTCCGCATTCCCGTAGTCCATGAATGATAATTTTTCAAGGGCAAGAGGATCTTGTGAAGGGAACCGTAAAATGAAAGCTAAAATTTTACAATAGTGCACGGCCTAATGTGTGAAACGAGCGCGTACACTTTTGAAATATCGGGATAATTACCGATTTTGTCAATGTTCACCCAAATGGTGTAAATACCAATGGATGAACGAATTGGACTGGCCAAATATCGCAAAAAATTGTCGAATTTCTCAAATTCGCCAAAATCACCAAAGTTCACCCATGTGGTGTCAAAACCAATGGATGAACTAATTTGACTAATTTTAACCAATTTTGAGGTGTCAAAACAAATGGATGAACTAATCTGACGAAATTGGCAAAATATCGCCAAAATTGCCGAATTTCTCAAATTCGCCAAAATCGCCAAAATCGCCAATGTTCACCCATGCGGTGTCAATACCAATGGATGAACTAATTTGACGAAATTGGCAAAATATCGCCAAAATTGCCGAATTTGTCAAATTCGCCAGAATCGCCAAAATTGCCAATGTTCACCCATGTGGTATCAATACCAGTGGATGAACTAATTTGACAAAATTGGCAAAATATCGCCAAAATCACTAATTTTGCCAAGATTGTCAATCGTGCAGCTCTTTCGCCAAATCTGCCATTTTTGTCATCGTGTGCATTTCTGGACATAAGTGTTTGGGTTTATGAAAACTCGCCAAGCCTTGGTTTACGATTCATTCTACAGGTGTAACCTGTTAGGTAAGAGTATTCAGCCATACAGAGAATCCATGTTTATCAAATTTCAAAACGTCTTCAAGTGGCTTTTCAAGTAAGTACCAGTTATTTATGTTTACTCTTTTTCTGCAAAGTAAAAGTAAATTCTTATGATTTAAATCTCAGCCGGTGAGAACCAACTGTCCGCTTTGGCAACCCGCATTATTGAGAACTCCTCGAATTTGACGAAAGACGCTGACCTTGTAGCTCAGTCGGTAGAGCGACGGAGATCTAACCCGAAGGTCGTGGGTTCAATTCCCACCCTGGTCAGAGTTTTTCTCTGTCCTTGTGTGGGCCCATTTCCATCAGTAGGGCTAACGCTCACATGGTTCATATGGGATAGAAATCTAGCAATTCACATTACACTCTATTCAGTTAACTCTGTTTAAAATATAAGTGCTACACGGCCAACGTTTGTATAAACGTTACCTTTCCTTGTTTCATTTGTCAGTCAGAAATTTGCATTTGTTTATGATTTTTTAGAGAGACGTATAGACAATGGAAGAATCAGAAAGTGGAATAAATCTACAAGAATTTTCAAATAATGATCAAGATGAAGCCAAAAAGAAAGAAGCTAAAGAGAAAGAAGAGAGAGAAAAACAAGGTAGGTTGATACAGAGTTTTCGCAAATGTTTATGATGAAGATTGAATATAGGCTTGTCTTGGGACACGATACTGATGCAAACAAAAGATATAGTGATTTATGTTACTTTGTTGTCGACCATGTAAAGTTGTCAATAGCTTCCGAAAATTTAGGTACTAAAAACCATGTTAAGCGTTTTCCCTTTTCAAAAAGTGAACTATGTTTGTGGTCAATGATAAACCCGGTAATTGTTCTGGCTTTGTTGTGGACAAATCTTTCATTTTGTTATTGCGACCATCTATTGTCTACCAGGAGCGTTTTTCTATCCTGCGTATTGCAAGCGTTGCCGTATGATCGCAGAAATGTCCGCATTTTGGCCGCACAATAGGGACCCTTACGAAAGAACGACGGCGACGCCAACAAGAACGTTGTCTAAGAATATTATTTCCCGTCATTGAGATAATTTCGAGATAACTCCAAGTCGTTCGGAATGGAAAGTGTGTATCAACATTGCAGGAATACAATTGGCATGAACGGTGTGGTTATTTGGGAAGAAAATTAAAGACATCTAGTCAGGTTCTCACGTCCTCTTGACAATCTCAAATTTAGTCAATTCACGGACAAGGACGGCAAAGGAATGTACCAAGATTCAAAAAGGTACATGCAGGGCATACAGAGCCCTTGTTTTTGTTCATTGGGCCCATTGTTTTGTGGCGTTCTCGTTGCCGTCGTCGTCCTGTCGTAAGGTCCCAGATAATCAGTAAGTTACCACACCACCCCCTGTTCCTTCCAGTCAGTATTTTGCTCTCAGTCCCAGTTTTCCTGGGCAAAAAATGCCGAAAACTCTTCCTCTCCTACGGGAACGCCCACTGACGCAGGCTAAAGAAGAAGCCTCTTGAACAGAAGTGTAATTATCCTTAGCTCCTTATTTACACAGAAAAATAGTTGGAGAAGGTAATTGTCCAAATATATGTAGATAGTAGGCAGAGAATGGAATGTTTTTTTTTACAGTGTCGGGGATCTCGGGTGGGTTGATCTTTCGGGGCAAATCAAGATATCACAGTCTATTGCCTGGCATCAGTATCGTGAAACATCCTCTAGTGACTCTCATCCTGAGAGTACATCCACTGAATCAAAATGCGCTCTTTTATAAATGTTTTTAAAGCAGCGGTGATGTTTAAGACTGGGTCTATTTCTTCTTAGAGTCTCGATTGATGGATACGATTGAGACAGGGGATGTGGAAGAAATAACAGAAAGGCTTAACCCACGAGTTTTAACAAAATGCAAGAACAACACATTGTATATGGCAATGAAGGTAGATGATATATAGATCCTCTTAATAAGACTCCCAGGCGAAACGTTTCGGGATACTCGGAAAAATTTTGAGTTAAAATGCTATTAAAGGGAGACAAATCTGGGACCGTGCTGATAGAGCCTTATTTGACCTTTAAAAGGTACTATTTAAAAACGGATAGATAGTATGCAACCCTAAACGATACCTTGACAGTTAAAGTTGGTGACGTTTCGTCTTGGACACCCTAAGTGAGACCAAAATCAGTGATTTACGGCCCCTGAACGAGACGACGAGCATCCCCAACCTTTTCACATTCGAATACACCCAAAATATAGAGCTACTTTGGCAAATAGAGTATTTATCAGCAACCAGCAGATATGTACGGAAGACCTTACTCAGTTTACATGTTTTACTGTGATCTAGAGAAATTTTTTTCAGTGGTAAGATTTCTAAAATCTTTGTGATGTGTCAAAAATACCTAGAATACGAGAGAGAAATTGTGAACAGATGTAAGATGTGACTTTCCTCCGAAAAAAAAACACTCGTAATTTAAACATATTACTGATATGATAGCACCAAACAGTCTCGTCCGCGTAGCAGTCGTCATTTAGAAGCCGAACACATAAACTATATATACGTTACGCCGTTTGTTTGCGAGGTGAATGTTTATCTCTATGAGGCTTGACACATTATTGTGTTCATTTGTTAGGCAAGCAGTGAGCTGCGTCGTAGAGCAGACAAGAAGGAACAAGACGAGGAAGAGTTTACAAATTTGGCCAACTCTGTGGACGAGTTCTCTTGCTCGCTGTTAAATCCGTTAAAATCAGATATGGGATTCCGCCATACTTTTGCCGATTCACTGGATCAAGTCATCGATGATGCTATAGAAATGGAACAAAAAAAGGTAAGAAACCAAAGCTTTTAAACTCGGTCGGCTTAAGAATGTTTCAGCGGAAGTTGCCCAGTTCAAATCACCCTCGATCATAACACAAAAGAACTGTCCGAAAGCATGTCCTTGTGGTGTTCACCGTGGAGATTCTGTATGCACAACCTGACCCGACCGTAGTCCATTTGCAACTTTCTGGAAGTTTGCACAAGAAATTTAAGGGGAGAGGTGGATCGCACTTGAAACTGACGGAGCCAAGAGTCTGAATATATGGCGGGCCTGGTGGGCTTTTTGTCGGACGTGTGAGTATGGCAATTCCAGTTTCCGTTAAACAGTTAACGCAAAGAAACAAACAGAAATAACAATAACAACAATAACAACAACTCCAACACCAAGAACTGAGAACCACATCAGTGAAACCAAACTACTTCTGCACTAAATTTCTTTCACTTTAAGAGTACTTTAATTACGTGCATTAATTGACGAATTCTCTTTTTTCCATTGTAGATTTTAGCACATCCAGTGATTCATGGCTTAATGAACAACAAATGGTTCGGTGAATTCCGAACACTGAAAAGATCGTCCTGGCTCAGTATTCAATATTGGAAGTGGTGTCTTCTCAACATCTGGTGTGTGTTCGACGTGCTGCTGTTTCCAGTTCTCTTTGTTCTGTTTTACATTATTCACATCTGCAGAGATAAGTGGCGAAAAAAAAGAGGTAATTTATTGCAACGCTCTGCTAATCAGTACCGACGTATGGCTCTAAAACTCCGAGTTCAACACTTACTCGTTCGAAACAACCCTTGGAATGAAGTAAAGGGAACTTTCTTCAGACACTGGAGATCCCTTGGGAAGTCGCGGAAATGTTCTCCAAAACTCCATCGGAAGTTCACGAAACCTATCCGGAGTGGAATTAATTCAGGAGATATATATTACGTGCTTTCATAGAGTTTATTTTTTAGTGCCACAGATCAGGTGTTTCGAAGTTCAAATGCGTATAATCCGCAAATAAATTCTGATAGATTTAAGAATGTATTTTTTAATAAGCTTATTTTTAAATATGATCTTTAGTTTATTTATTTATCCATTTATTCTTGGATAGTGTATTTCTTAACTTTTTAAGACATTTGTAAATGTAACTTAAGATATGACTATCTTAAGAGGAATACAGATTATTATTATTATTATTATTATTATTATTATTGTTATTGTTATTGTTATTGTTATTGAAATCTTAATGATATCACAATGAGCACAAGTTCATGGTTAGGACCTGAAATACTGTAACAACTATAAGATAGTGTATTCTTTCACCATAGATGTCGCCATTGTCTTTCTCGTCAATGCAACTTCTGAGGTCGCCCCAGAGGCGTTTCGCGTTATGAAAGACTCCATGAAATATATCATCAATAAATATGGCAATGATCGAGCCAAGTACCACATCATCATCCGACATCCAGACGACAACAGCTTTCTTCAATCACATAAAATTTGTTTCAACACCAATAATTTCAATGTAGCGGCACTTACAGACGCCGTTGAAAATCTTCAAAGGAGAAACGAGGCTCCTCCAGCTCTTCACAAAGATCTACAGAAGGCTAGTGAAGCTTTCGAGAGCACCACACTTAAGAAAGACGCAGAAAAGGTAAGATTATCATCATCATCGTTGTCGTCGTCGTCATAAAGGAGCTTAAGCAACGGTAACGGCGACGGCAACGAGAACGTCACAAATTAGCATATTTAGTGAGTAAAAACAATAGCTTTGCACGCCTTGCATGT
>NC_090896.1:27730111-27732611 GCF_036669925.1 Montipora capricornis
GTTCAAAGCCGATTAGCGCTAATCCCAGATTAAAAATTAATCGAGGAATTTATTTCTCTACTCCCAAGTCAACGCTGATATTCGGCAAAACTTTACATTAAAAGAAGTCAATCTGAAGAAACAAAAATAAGCAAAAGGAACTTTTACCAAAAAGTTGAAAACGTGAAACAAAAGTTTACTCTAATCCTGTATTAAGTTTATCGGCTTTCAAACAACCGGGCCCTGGAGAATATGTTTAATTTCAGTCACTGAGATGGCAACTTATTTTAATACAGGTCCTAATTATCATGACGGATCATAGACCTTGCTTACGGGGTGAAGAGGGTCAGGTAATGGCGCAACTGACTAAAGTAAAGGACAAGAAAGTAAAAGTTATAACCGTCGCTTTTGGACCTCATGCCAATCTTCAGCAGCTAAAGGATATTGATGTCCTTCATTTTGGAGAAAATGAGAGTTTCAAGTTTGTTGGAAAGGGCCTTTTACACAGTAAGTGTACAAAGAATACACGATGGTCTTTTCAAAATCGTGTCTACTTAGAGTTGGCATAGTACAGCATATGCAGTTGTAATCTAAGGTCAGACCAAACAGACATAATTCAGTGCTGGTTTTTATTTTTCAGTAGTCTTTTTTAAATCATGAATAACATTATAAGAGTGGTAAGCAGGCACAACTACTGACAGAGATGCAAGTGACTGAACCGATAGGCCTGCGATATCGATTGAAAGCCAATCGTCCTTTCCACCTCAACATGCATAAAAAATTCGTGTGTGAAACGGAATCTTGATCCATCCTCCTACAACCCCTTTGCTACCCTGAATTACAATGTTAAGGTCGTTCAGTTTCATAAGTAACTTTGGTTGTATCGAACGTGTTGATAAAGGTCGAATTACCACCGTGAACGATTTGGAAACCTGACGTTTCAAGCGTTAGCCCTTCGTCAGAGCGAATCAACACGTTTGATAAAACCAAATTTTCCTGTTCACTCTCCCACCGACGCAGCACCACAGTTTCTTTATAAATTAGAAATTTGTTTACAGTTTCACAAGTAGATTAATACTGAACAAAATTAAAGAGAAAAACACCCCTGAATAAATTAGGAAACTTTAAAGAAGAAAGAAGCTGAACTTCAGGCTTCTATATCACAGTTTTTGAAATGTTGAGCATCGTTCACAAAATAATCTAAGGTGAAGTTTTTGAAATATGGGAAACCTGACCTGAAATTACAACAAAAAGACTTGTGTAAGAGTATCGGCGGTTGCCTTCTACTCCATGTTAAGTTTTTATAGTAAAATCTTTCGCTACTCGGTACTTAGGTGTTAGTACAAAGATATGTTATGAGTTTTTCCCGTTGCCCTTAGTATTGTTTCTATTCCTGATGCAAGCTGGCGTTTTTGTTTTTTGTTTGGCAGGAGTAGATGGCAAGAGCATTTACGGTAAAATGATTGTTTTGTATGTTTATTATTTTTATTTGTACGTTATGAATTGAAGTAATTAGCACACTAAGTCGTCCACTGAATACATTTGCGAGAATTCATTTCGCTTTTCTTTTATTATTTAATGTGTCAAACCTGAGTAGGGTTTACAGCATTCTCGTCACTACAGCCTCGGATCGACCCAGGGCTCTGGGAAACTCTACGCAGGGGAACCAAAAATTGGCTATTTGAACCTTACAGCGCCTGCTCACTCATCGTGCTAACATGAATGCACCAATTAGAAACGCGTTTGATTGTTCTTCGAGAAAACCAATGTGAAGACACTTTGTTTCAAGGTACCCCAGAGCTCTTCACTCCCTCAATTAAGAGAAGAGCTCTGGGGTCGAGATTGGGTTTACAGTAGAAAGCCTTTGTACAAATTAATTAACTCAAAAAAAAAGCTTAATGTTCGGGAATGTTGATACTCAACACTCTTTTCCTTGGGTCTCTTTATTCCCAACAACTAAAATCAACTTTCACACATCTATTACACTTTAATTCCCTGTTCATACTGAATACATAGTTTTTGTGTGGCTTACACGAAGTGTAAACCACTCAATGCCATGGCCCAAGATATTTATTCCTGGATTTGTCACGGTGAACAGAGTGGCTGTCACGTGGTTTACTATCGTCCAAGACAGGCCCCAGTCTACGCTCGGCTAAGTACGTAAACTTCTAAGCTTCAGAAAGCGGCCATTTTGTGGTTGTAACACAGCGCGTTGTCGAAGATCGTTTTTTATCTAGTTATTCGTTCTTCTTTGCTGCTTGGATTTTACACGCCGGCTTTCCTACAGTCGGCTTGTCTTCTAAGTTCGGATTACAGCGAGGAGTTGTGCTCTCACAGGGCAACATTTCAATTCACGGTCTGGACCTTTGGTACAGGTTGCGTCACATGAAAACTTACGAGTCATTACTGACTCTCGCAACCCAACATTTAACGGCTTCAATCTGCTCAGCAGACCTGCTTGAGTATCTGAAAGTTTCTGAAAGTATTTGAAAGGCTCTGAAGTTACTTGAAAGCAAAAGAG
>NC_090896.1:27737611-27750111 GCF_036669925.1 Montipora capricornis
ATGTCATGTGACCTCGAAGTAACCAATGAGAGCACGCCCTGTTGGGAGATAAAATTCAGCTATATAACAATTATTCCATGAGCCCAAGTTGGATATGAAGTGATAAAATTACGCGCGAGTTGGTTATAATCACTTCATATCCAACAAGGGCGAATGGAATAATTGTTTTAGTAAATTCTCAAACCGGGTTTTGCCGCCAATTTTTATTTCCACAATTTTACAAAGCGTCCGGAAAGAGCATACAACTTCCGGTCACACTCGCCCCGACTCCCGCCATCACCTGATTATTACATAACAAAAAACTGAATTAAAGTGACAGCTACGCAAACGACAATCTGTCGTCAACTTGTGGCGAAAACCAAGCTCGAATTATTCAACCGGATTTTTGGATTTGCCTCGTGGAACTGGTGTTTCATATTCCATGGGATTTCTTTAGTTTTTTCCATATATTTTTTTTAAGAACGAAGATTTTAGTGTAAAGATTTTTCATCTTTATTATTCCCATTTTTAAGAACGAATAATTTTCATGGTCAAATATTTATTAATCCCTCCTACTTGATTTAGTTTTTCGTACATGTACTATCTGACTGTTTCTGAGATTACATTTTTAATTTCACACAGAGTTTGTTTCATTTGTTAACCTTATTTTGGGGTTGAGAGTTTGCTTTGTGAACATCTCCCCCTCATTTTACAGACTAACCATAACTTTTGTCTATGATTTTCCCTCAACTCACCATCCACACACACACACACTATTCCCCATAACTATCTACTGATTAATGAATGTTTTAGTTAGTAGAGAGAAACCCCTTTCTTGTAAGGCGGATTCTTCTAAAAACACCAACTAAGGCAGCCACAAAGGTTACTAGGTTATCTGCTGCATCATGTACTCATATTAAACAAAAAGCCTTTTATGTATCTACCAGCAGGGATACACCATCAGTCCTGGTTCAACACTTTGTTGGCCTTGGTGTTCACACTTCAAATTACTATGCACACAGATACAATTTAAATTTTATTTTTCTAACTCATTAACTTGATACCAACTCGGAGGCAGCTTTGATAGTTCATTGTCATCATTATTATTACTTTGATTCAATAAATTCTGAATCTATTCATGTTTTTTATGGGATTACGTAGGGCGATGTCATTTTTCAGTTTTTTAGCTTTAAAATTTAGGGGATTTTTTCCTGGGTCCGCCCAGGGAACAGGTGGTTTTGGCACCTGATGGGTTTTTTTCCACGATCTATCCAAAAGAACGAATAATCTATACACCTGATCGGCTTTTTTCCAGGATTCATCCAAGGAACGAATGATTTATACATGCTTGACGGGATTTTTTCCTGGCTCCATCCAAAAGAACGAATGATTTTACTGCCGCAATTCACTCTGGATCAGAAGCTATACAATCTCACTTATACTTCCAATTTTTTCTGGGTCATTGCCCTTTTTTAGCTTCCTAATTTCGTACTAGTATTTTAAATTGCTTTGGGCATTCCAGGATCCATGTTTTGTCATACTGGTTCCCAGATCTACACTTTAACACATCTCGTACCCAGGCCATGTGTACAGGTTGGGCCGTATTTGAATTCTCTTGTCGCAAGCAAGGCTGACGTTTGCAGGATACTTCGCAAAATTTTGGAGCGAAGGGAAATTTTTGCCAGCTTTTTCTTCCATGTAAGTAACCAGGTATCCTTTTTTTCTCTATTTTCTTTTTTAATTAAACTATAATTTTGCTTCAGAACGTCCTTGATACACATGATGTGTTGTGTTTTTGGGGTCTTATGCATTATGCATAAAGACCCCTAAGTCAGAGGCAGATCTTGTCAGTTTGTCACTTTGAGGACGAGAACACACGTGACAGTCTGGCTTGTAGACTGGGTACTAGTAATTGCGAGGTCATTGTTTTCAAGTGTCGGCCATTGCTTCTAGCGTTCGTTGTTTGCAAATAAATCTGCGGTCGTTTTCCCTGTTTTGGAAAAAATTTGAAGAGTTTTCCGTCGCAAATTAGTTGTAAGGTAAGTTATTTGTGTTTCAAAATTGATCTGTCGTGCTGTTTCAGATTGGTTTTCTTTCTTTCATTTCGAAAATTAACTATCCTAGCCTGCCTGCCTTGTTTGTTCTTTGTTATTTCATCCAGGTGACTCCGCTGAGTGGAATCGATACGGGAGTTGTTTACTCTCGCAAGCCAACATATTTAGACTCGGCTTGTGTTTAGTGCGGATTGCACTGAAGCTAAGACGCTTTCGCAAGCCCACATTCATTGGCTCGAAATCCGTTGCGCACCACATACCTCACAAGTATCTCACAAGCTATCACAAACCAGTATTTATCGGCTTGAAATGTCGGTGTGGGTTACATCCCAAACTGAAAGAGTTATTGTACTCTAAAAAATAGTGGCATTGAATAAGAGTTTTGCACTCTCAAAGAATAGTATTTCGTACTCTTACTGTTGTCTGCTACTAGCCGCCAGCATGGGAACAACAATCGAACAATACCGGTCAAGGATCGGCTGTCACAACAATTTTGTGAAAGTCAAGGATGCATTTTCAGGTGTGCGAGGGCGATTTTGGAATACGATGCTTATGATGTTTTACTTAAATGTGTTTTACTTGCCAACATTAAAACAAGTTGTTGGTTGATGTTTTGGTTTGCACAAATGATGTGCTACAATGTTTATATCCCATTGCTTATAACGCAAGCAAATGATGTGGAGGAAAATCCAGGTCCTACAATACTTGATATCATTGATCCAACAACCACTGTGTCCGCTGACTCTAGTCAAGGAAGTGAAACAATCTTTGGTGTGAATGCTGGTAAAGTAATGTGTAGCAATGTCACTTCCTGGTATTATACCATCAAATACAAGATATTAGTTTGTGGACTAATTCTACTTTGAACAATATTTTGGTTATTGGAAATAATCTATACAGTTCTATGAGATGTTCTGTGCGAACAAATGACTATTTGCTGTTAACTGTTGTTCCAGACATGGTTTCAATATTTGATAAAGTGTATTTATTGCAATATAGTGTATTAATGCCATTAGTTAACAAACAACAATTGTAATTCCGTTGAGAGTTTGAAAATACTCCTAGAAGTGAATTTCTAAGAGACATATATGGATCAATGTTTGATGTCATGAACAAACTTCCAGTAAATGACTCACTATATACCCTTTTAATAAGTCTAATATATGCTGTTTTCCGCTAATGACGTCAAACTCTTGCTTTCAAATTTTATTTAGAAATGTACAAAGGCCTAAAACTTTTCTGATTTCTTTTCTTTTTTGAAGCCTTTGTACATTTCTGAATAAATCTTAAAAGCATGAGTTTGACGTCATTAGCGGAAAAAGGCATATATTAGACTTATTAAGAGGGTGTATATTGTAATGCATACACTTTATCAAATATTGAAACCATGTCTGGAACATCAGTTATCAGCAAATAGTCATTTGTTTGCACAGAACATGTTATAGAACTGTATAGATTATTTCCAATAACCAAAATATTGTTCAAAGTAGAATTAGCCCACAAACTAATATCTTGTATTTGGTGGTATATCATAGCAGTATGTGACATTGCTACACATTGCTTCCAGCATTCACACCAAAGGTTGCTTCATTTCCCTGACTAGAGTCAGTGGACACAGTGGTTGTTGGATCAATGATGCCTCCACATTATCACCTGTATTTTTAGGTATTGCTAATGCTGTGTGTACCATCAATGTTTATTACTGCTACTCCAGTAGATGCTGCTAGTAACACTGTTGGAATCTCAGGATTCATTGGAGCATGTCTATAGGTTTTTACTACAGTGTGGTAAAGTGTTTTAATCAAATGGCTTTTCCCAGCACCACCACCTCCAGTTATAAACAAATAAACTGGTTCAACATTTTGTGACTTCAGACTGTTGAGGTTTTCATTTTATTTCTAGTCCATGAAAGCACCCTGTTGTAAGCTTTAGGTTGCGTTTTTTATTATGTAATGATCTACATGTAACTGATCGACGTAATTGGTCATCAGATATTTCTCTTGGCTGTTTATACATTGTTACTGGTGATGGACTGATTTCCAGTAGTGTGGGGATTTGCACCAAGCTCTGAGAGTACTTGTTCATTGAACGCCTCATCTAGTGATGATTCATCTTAGAATTCTAGTTGAATTTCAGCATTCTTTTGATCATATATAAGATCATATGAATGTATGACAGTGCCATGCTTGCTTCTTAGCCAATCTAGTGCTTCTGTTACTGGTAAATAGCTGATAGAGATGATGTAGCGTGCAGCAAGAGTTGTCTAAACTGTGCAAATGGCATTAAGAGGAATTTTAGTGGCAAGTCATCGATGTAAAATTCTGAACAGGTCTGAAATTTGAAGCATACTTAAAGAACTCATTTCACTACTGCATTGTTATGGCAAATTTTGAACCAATCACGCATGGTAAAAGTGAGACCGTAGTACCAAATTCTGTAAGGGCTGAATGGAGTTAAGCTAAGCATAAGACCCCAAGTACGCATTGCGGACCTATTTTTGGTAAGAGTTACTTTCCAGTTTTAGTTAATCGACTTGGAAGCCTTGGTCGTGTTAGTCTGTCCATGGCGTTTTGTGCTAGTTTTTGTCCAGAGTTGCGGCTTGTTCTTCTCTTTTTCCTTTCTTGACTCGGCACGAGGGGGTCGGGTAGAGGTCCGGCGCTGGACTAGAAACCCCCTTGCTCGGTTGCGCTCTCCCCCTGAAGATTCGCAGCCATTTACGAGCCTAATGGTGTCGCAGTCAGCTTGTCTTTATCCTTGGGATTTTTGGATTTGCCTCGTGGAACTGGTGTTTCATATTCCATGGGATTTCTTTAGTTTTTTCCATATATTTTTTTAAGAACGAAGATTTTAGTGTAAAGATTTTTCATCTTTATTATTCCCATTTTTAAGAACGAATAAATTTCATGGTCAAATATTTATTAATCCCTCCTACTTGATTTAGTTTTTCGTACATGTACTATCTGACTGTTTCTGAGATTACATTTTTAATTTCACACAGAGTTTGTTTCATTTGTTAACCTTATTTTGGGGTTGAGAGTTTGCTTTGTGAACATCTCCCCCTCATTTTACAGACTAACCATAACTTTTGTCTATGATTTTCCCTCAACTCACCATCCACACACACACTATTCCCCATACCTACTGATTAATGAATGTTTTAGTCGGTAGAGAGAAACCCCTTCTTGTAAGGCGGATTCTTCTAAAAACACCAACTAAGGCAGCCACAAAGGTTACTAGGTTATCTGCTGCATCATGTATTCATATTAAACAAAAAACCGTCAAACAGACGATTTTGGAAGTTTTCAAGTGTGAAGAAAGTGTTCAAAGTTTAGAAAGATTTTCCTGATTCCCCGCCTCCGTAATACGTTCCGTCTTTCTTCCTTGCTGAGGTGTAAAAACATTTAAGGCATTCATTTAGCTCCTCTTTCGACATGTCTTCAATTCGTTTGGAAAATTTTGTGCCAACAGGACTTGGCAGCCATTCTGTAAATAATAAGGTGAGCGTTTTTCTCGTTGTTACGCAGTCGTAAAAGTATCAAAACATCGACAGTGAACGTAACAATTGTTGCTTGTTTTTGAGTAAAATTCACAGATACGTACCATTAAATATGTTCATTCCGAACTTCGTGGCTTTCTTCGTTTTTTCTGGGACAGCATTATCTAATATCTCTTGAATTTTTGTGGGAGACAGCTCCTGAAACCTGCCAGTGTCGGCCATTATAGAGAGCTGAGGTTGAAAACTTCGTGCGGAAAATTTTTAAACTTGGCGCACTTTTTTCCATATGACGTAAAACTTCGACTATGGGCTCATAGTCGGAGTTTTTTAGCCAATCAAAAAGCTAGAAATGCAATAGTGGGAGCTGAAAATTTACTAAATAACAAGACCCCTTGTGTCTGCCCACCTTAAAGGGTCTGAAGGCATAATTGTTAAACGGTTAATAATCGCATCGTCGTCTTCATGCAACGCCTCGAAAGCCCACTTGGTAGGACGCAGGAGTGCAGTATTGGTCTACCGTCTTGATATGCCTGGTTCAAATCCGGCAACTGTTCATATTCCGGCGGCTGTTCATATTGTTTTTGGAAATTTATATCTGGCAAAAATATATCTGACAACTAAAGTGGATTGATACTGATTACACCATCAAATGGTGCATTAATTTTAAACAGCAATAAAAAGTGAACTCATTCAAGGAAATTTCTCTTGCTGAAAAATGTGTTTGTCTAGCGCCGTATCCTAATTGCTGACAATTGACTTCGTCAAAAAAGAAGTTATACCGAAAATGTAATGTCCTGACAAAAATCATTTTCTATTCAGCCAGTTAGAAGTAGGGTTGCTCCAAAGCCCAGTTGAATGATAAATTCTTAGACCTACCGACCACCCTATAAACGGGCTGATAATCGTCTCGTATGTGATCGTTCTATCATAAACGTTTGTACTTCAAAGCGACTTCTTAATATATTACTTCTGCTAGCTAAGGAAGGATATCTTTGATGTGCCCGAATTTTGCCAAGGTCAAATACGCTCTCTCGGTTACATTTAACGATGACTGATGACCCACCGTTTGGGAGAACTCGAAAAAGCCGTGGAAACACTCGCCTTATGTCGCCTTCCCACAGCATTCTCGTTCTCCCAAACTTTCACTCGTGTCTCTAGAACTCGATAGAAACATGGTACATGTTTTCTATTTCTTAATTAATAAATGTAACTGATTATTTCCAAAATCTTGTTTAAGTAATATATTTCTGTGTTTTTGGGTTTTAGATAGCTATCGGGATTATTTTACCACTCCGTACTTTGTCTTTATCCGCGACGCACTAAGCTACCTGGTTTTGCTTGGACTTCACTTTACCATCTGCCTGGAGACTTCAAGCATTTCTTTCACTTGGATAGAGTGTGCCATTCTAGTATTCTTCTCGGGTCGTGTATTATTCGAATGCGAACAATTCACAAATAAGAAAGTTGAGGCGACAGAAAAGAACAGAAGACGACATTACATACGTATGAGATGTAACCGGGGTTATAAATATCTTGAAGAAGACGAGGAAACGGAAGAGCAAGAAACTAAACCACAAGGTTCTACTCTGAGATTCTCCAAGTACATAACGTAAGTAACATTTTGTCTGAGGGGGCTAGTAACCAATTTCTCTTGCACTTGTGATAGATGGATAGGTACCTCATCCAGGAAGGCAATCCTGCAATGCTGCAGCAATGATGGTATTCGCCTTAACTTGAGTCACCGAGTTCGCGATCGAACCTGGATTAGAATATTCCGGCGACATCAACTCCCATTTCACTTCTCAATGCAAAGTTGCTTGTTTAAGAGCAAGCAACCAATTTCCATTGCACTTGTGATGGATGGTGAGCACTGCATCTAGGAACGCAATATTGCAATACTGCCACCTGCCCTAGGTCATCCTGTTCGAACCTGTGGATTCAAGCGTCACTTTTATGGAGATCGATCTAAACTCACATTTTTCTTCTCACTGCAAAGGTGTTTGTTTAAAAAGCTGTAATGCTTTTCAAAGGAGCACTGTCACGCTTAATTGCCTGTCTTTAGGTCAAGAATGGGTAAAAATCTAAATTAGTTCTTTAGCTCACACGTACAACATTCCTGACAAACCACTGAGAAGATATAAAATATATTTACAGAACAAAGCTATTCGTTTTTTAATTTTTGGCGACTTTCTGAAGACATTGTCTCCAAACTTCACAAAAATGGCCAGTTTTTTCAAGTTTCAATTCCTTTCCATCCTCTCCACCCTTGGCTGCAACCAACAAAGTGTGGATTCAGTGTAATTCAATGGCAATTGGCAACAAAACTTCAGCATTATTTTTTGGTTTTAATTGATGCAAGGACGTCTTTTAATGTTTTGAAGTTTGACTAAAATAGCATGACACTACCCCCTTTAAGTTTGAAATAATTCATTTATACACAGACAACTTAGACAGTTCTTTAATGACTAGCATGACACTAATCGGCAAGCTAAACCATCCCACAAGAGAGAAAATCTCCAGCAAAACCTAACTGGGAAGAAAAATCATGTGTTGGCGAAGGGATGCTACAACCAATTCTTATTCAGTAGTCCAATAACTTAAGGCCATCAATTAAATCACATTGCTCCATTGCCAATCCAGCATACTAATTAGAATTGGGTGTTTCTCTCCAGTCCTAGATCGTGGGTGACGACGGATCACTGTTCCTGATCGTGTACATATAATTCTGATTCAGAAGTGCTCAGCTCAAAATATACTTGCCCTTAGATATTGTCTTTAAGAAAAAGTGCTTTGTCTTCGTTTGTTTGTTTGTTGGTTGATTGATTAATTTTTACCTATGGTTACCCTTTGTTTGTAGTGATCGGTGGAACATCTTGGACCTCATCACGCTCATAATTTACTTCACTACTTTTGTTCTAAGAATGGTCACGTTGGCTTTGTCAGATTCCGTGACCAACAACCGATCCCTCGTCATAGGTGGCTATTTTTACGGCCTTAATACCATGTTCTTAACGCTAAGGGCATTTGGTCACGTGATGGAGACAACAAAGCAAACTGGACCCATCCAGATCGCTTTCTTCCATATCTTGAGTGACATCGCTACCATATTTTGGCAGTTTATAGCGACTATTTTGGCCTTTTCTATTGCAATAACTAAAGTTTACGTGGCTGAGAAGTCTTTCATATCCGACGACAAGGGAAAAGAACTGTGAGTAGAGCTCTTCCCAATAAAGTCAGTAACAAATCGTTTATTTGTAGAATTTACTCGATATGTATGCGAAATATAATATGCCAAAGCTTGCCCTACAGCACTTTTTTCTGCCATAAAAATGCAGATGTCTGTCGGTGTTGATGGCCTTAAAGTATCCAATCTTACTAAAAAAAGTGTCACCACGCTCTTTTCATTTCCTTGGATCAAACTTCCCTTGGTAGATGCTGAAAGGTGAAGAGGAGAAGCCGTCGGACATAAACTTACATTAGTTATATACCTTAACATTTGCTTGCCATGTATGAGTTTGTGCATACGACTGAATATTTCTCTTTCACGTACAATTCTTCAACATGTTTACTTTCCGTCTTATTTTGTTTGTTACAGGGTTAATATATTGTTTGCGGTAACGTACTGGGCACGTTTTGCAAAACTAAAAACGAAAATGGGGAGATGATTTAAAATTACTCAAAAGCAGATCTCAGTTCGTATGATGTGTGGATCATGCGCCCCTTCCAAAAAAGTACTTGACAAAATACAAGTGGGTCACAGTTCTTTTTATGTTTGTGTTGCAGTGTTTGTAGCAGTTCTGGGATAGCCTGGTAAGTCCAGAGAGTTGTAAGCGATAGCTTTATCATTTCTTCCAATGATTCTGGTTAGAAGCGTACATAAACAGCTTCTCCCATTTTGTTGCTCTGGTTTTTCTAAACTGGTCGTTGTATTGTTTATTAGTCTGTACGAGATATTTGAGTCTTCGGCCTGATATGAATAGAAGACAGAAGTCACATGTACTCTTTGCATAAATCTGTATCTTTCACCTCTCAGTTTCCTTTGACGTAAAAGAGCTATTTGTTCCAGACAGAAGCACGTGACCTTGAAGCGTGTGACTTGCAACTCTTTTCCTTGGAACAAAGCTGGGGATTTTAGGATACCAATTTTATGCCCAAAAAATGGACAACACTAAGATCGAACCTGCACGCGCGGGAAAATGCGCGAGCTACGCTGCATCCAAATAAGGAAGTTTATAAACTCAAAAAAAACCTCAGCTCTGAACTAGAGTTAAACGCTTCAAGATCATGAGCTTCCGGTTCCAGCACATTTAGGGTTTATCAGATTTACGAAGTGTTTTGACTTCGCCAGTATCTTAAGGTCTTCTTTTTAATCCACAGCTGGTGGAAGATGGTGCGACATTTATGTTGGTCTTTGTTAGGAGCTGTGGATGTAGACTTCTTGGAGTCAGCTGATGGTCCTTCAGTAACACTTGTTAATTTTCTATACGGAGTGTTCCTCGTAATGGGAGTCATTCTTCTGATCAATATGATGATCGCACTTCTGTCCGACACATACCAGAAAGTACAGGTAGGATAGTTATTTGGCTTCAAGTTTTTAAATTTTCATTTTCTGTGTAGACTAATTAAAATCGTTTGTATTCCATTTGTTCATGTCCTCGTTAGTGGTACTCCCTACATAGCAATATGATAGATCAATATCTATATATTACAATTATTCTAACACGCCTCAAACTGAGGCCCTGTTTACAAGCAGGTAGGTTAACCCTAGTGCTAGGATTACCCTAACACTCCCAGGTGATCTGGTGACGTAATTCAGAGGACTGGGGAGAAAAATTTTAACGCCGTATCCCACAACCGCGCGCGGCCTAATTTTCGAATTCAACATGGCAGAGGCGAGGTTAGAGCTCATCGGGTCTACTTGAATGTTCATTCAGTAACAGGAAATGTGGTAGAATCGAAATGATCTCTTGTGTTTTGGCGACGGAAATACTGCAGGGAGTTTGGAAACAACACCTAAGGCCGCGCGCGGTTGTGGGATACGGCGTTAAAATTTTTCTTCCCAGTCCTCCCAATTGCGTCACCAGATCACCTGGTCATACATTTCTTCTTTTTTTCATCGACGTGTTTACAAGGCAGCTAGGGTTACCCTGGCGCTAGGGTAACCCTATCTGAGTGCTAGGGTTACCCTAGCTCTAGCCCTAGCTCTAGGGTAACCCTAGCTGTCTTGTAAACGCTCTGCTAGGGACAACTCGCCTAAGCGCGACAACTTTTTAGCGGTTTCCATTGTGTTTGCGTTGCTGGCGGTTACCAAGCACGCAAAGTTGTCCCGGGTGGTAGGGTAACCCTACCTGTGAAATTTTTCTGGTAAACTCGAGCTATGTTTGACCCTCCTGCTAGGGTTACCCTACCTGCTTGTAAACAGGGCCTTAACTTGGTTTCTTTTGTTTCAATCCTCTAGAGCCTCAGTACCATATTAGAATTTCAGCCCATTCTTCTAAGCTACTGCCATTCCACTCCTTTTAAGTGTGTTAGCTATGACAATTTTGCGCTGCAAAATGCCCTTGCATCTTGAAAATTAGATTGTTGCATGCTACTTTTGGGGTGATAATGGAACTGAGAAGAACGCACACCCCGGGCACACACCAAAACAAGCTGAACAGACTGATGAGACCCAAACTCTTTTCGTTAAGAGCGCTTTGATGTATCCCTTTTAAAAGTAAAAACAAATTGTTGTGCTTAAGATATACAAGATGCCGGTAATGCAGTTTGTGTAGCTTTTTTTGCTGTATCTATTGTCATCATTCTTAACGAAATTACTGCTTTGACTGATGTTTCTCTCTTTAATTTTTTTCGTTCATTCTTTGACTTTTGTTAGGACAACTCGCTGATGGAATGGTCATTTAAGAAAGCCATAACAATACAGGCATACAGTTTCTGTCATCCAATACCAGTTCCCTTTAACCTGATCTCTTTCATGTTCAAATGCTGTGGGTGGCAAAAGTGTTTTACTAGTTGCAAAAATCGGAAACAACGGACGCAGACGACTCGCGTAAGTTTTCTATTAATGGGTGAAGAATAGGTGTTCTCGATTAGTAAAGTCATATGCGTTCACCTTGACGCACTCTGACAGGTACTCATCAAATGACGTCATAAAAAACCGCCCCTTTTGTATTTGAATGGGTTTGATTGACAGCTGATTGATTTGCATAATAACCCTAACCCGAAAAACCTCCACATTCTCCATGTCGATGTCATCGAAATCGACTTGAGTGTAACCGAACGGGTACGATTGAAAAGTGGTAGCTAGTGACCCCGACGCGTTTGTCAAAGACCAGTCCTTTACGCTTGGTGCGGGGTCCCACTTTAAGACATTTTGTGGCCGGATCGCGTGTTAAGAAGTAGAGGTTGACCACATCGATTTTGCGTCGGTCTTCGTCCAGTGGGTTGGTGGTTTCATCTTGGACACTTTGTTTCTTGACTTCGTAATTGAGTTTTTGGGAGCCACATCCATTGAGAGTTAGGCTTGTAGGTTTACAACACACTTTTCCATTCTTGGTCTTCCAGCCAGAATTTTTCGGACCAGCGGAGGTGAATTCTGTAATGCAATCACCATCATCCAACTCGTTGATCATGTCGCCCAGGAAATCACCGAGGAGGATGTCGAGTTGACCGGGAAGCCAACGATAGATGACCGAGTCTGTGTCGAAGCAGAGGGTTCGTTGTCTTAACTTTTCGAAAGACTCGGGCGTGGCAAGTGGAGGTTTTCTTCCTTTGTCCAACTGGTTTCTTGAGATGTTAGAGTAGACCATTTCCAACTCGTCTTCGGTGCAAATACGCACAGCATGGATGCGCCACAAGGGGTTGGAGACGACAGCAGAGAGAGAGAGGCTGATTCCTCGAAGGCCACCGTGGTGAGTTTGTTAAGATTCTCACCAAATTTACCCCAGAAGGAGTTGAGCATCAGTTTGGCA
>NC_090896.1:27755111-27757611 GCF_036669925.1 Montipora capricornis
CTCATCCGTCAAGCATTTTCTTATTTGTCGTAGGTTATAGAGACTGTAGAACGCTTTGCTACATATTTTTTCAATGTGATCGCTCATTTTCATGTGCTGGTCGAACCATACACCAAGATTTCGTACAGATGTTACGGGTTTAATGATAGTATCGCCGACTGTGACACTGTCCACACTAATCTTAGCCAATTGTTTGCGAGAACCGATGATCATAAATTCGGTTTTCGAGTCATTGATGAAAAGTCGGTTTGATGCCATCCAGTTACGCACATCGGCAATACACGTCTCAATAGTATTAACGGCATTTGCTTGTGAGGTAGGCTTGAATGACACATATAACTGTGTATCATCAGCATAGGTGTGAATGTTTGTTTGATGTTTATCAACTACTTTAAATAGTCCTGATGCATACATTAGAAACAATACTGGGCCGAGGCAACTGCCCTGAGGTACTCCAGAATTCAACTGAAAACAGTCAGACATATGTTGTTTGTTGTTGTTGGATTCGAACCCCGCATTGACACTTTCAGTTGAGTAAGACGGTGAAGCACTCCCATACAATAATATCATGGTAGGGAAGTTAGAAAAAGAATCAAGCTACTTTCCTAACTGTTGACTCTCTTAAGTGTTTTATTGAGCACTGTTAACATACTTCAATCTAGGCCACCTTAGAGTTTGAAAGAAAAGAACTGCGCTAGAACAGTTTGATTGTTAGTGGTTGGGGCCAAACAATTTTGATTCGGTCATACAATGTTTGAATTTCTTTAACGTTGACTGGAACAGAGCAACAAAGATGTCATAAAAATAATTTTAAGCTCAATGCAAACGAACAACTCTGCAAGGTACAGCGAGTGGAAAAAAAATACATGTAATGTCTTAAACAAATAATCTTCTACCGAGTAGCAAAGCCCCGTCCAACAACGAAACAGTTTCAAATCCGACGACAAAGCAACACTATATATAGCAAGAAAAAATTTATTTGAAACCTGCTCGATCCCAACTCAGGCGAATCGAGTGAAAGGAGCAATTTGCGCTGTCCCAGGTGTGTTTTTATTGATTTTGCTCTGCTTTTGCTTGGTTTACGGCTGAATATAGATGCCATGGCTTATCGTGGTGACCTGATTGGCTGTACAATCAAGTTCGAGGAGAAAACGAACGGTAAAGTGCCTGTTGTATTCACACTGAATGGACGACGAATTACGGAAGATAAGATATGGATAGACTACACTCCGGGTGGGAAGCAAATGTACCCTTACATAGGCATGAGTCACCAAGGAATAAGAGTGTTGGCCAAGGTTTGTACGATTAATTCAGTTCATCAATTACAATTTATTTGCTTAATTTCTTGGACAGGAATAGCACTATAAGTCAGCACTATCTAGCTTCCTAATTGCGGCACTTATGAGATTTAAGCTATAAAGGAGTAATCGTTGTCTTTTACTTAATTGAAGACTCGGGAGTACAAAACGCAAAATTACTGAGATTTTTTACTTCAAAATAGAAAGGTAATGATAAACTTACATGTGCTAGAAAATAAGTACAAAAAGGAGTTACGTCTCTGATAAGGCACAAACAAGCAAAACAATGCAAGTTGAGACAATTTACAATTTACAAATTATCTGTACATTGTTTCTTTTTACAAAATAAGATCAGGAAGATTTGTCTAATATCTTGGGGACGTTTTTAATAAAACAATTTTTCTAGTCCTGCTTTTTGGATGTGAGATGATTATAGCCAACGAGGCGCGTAGCGCCGAGTTGGCTATGCGATCCTCTAACATCCAACGCGACCTCGTGGAATGATTGTTAAATATACCCAGCACAAGTACAGAAAATCGCGTAAAAAATACCAGTCAATAAACAGTTTTTTTTTTTAATTATATTTTTTTAACTTTGAGTAAATACGTTGAGAACTGTTTTTCAATCTTTAAATCATAGTCTCTTTATTTAGATGCGTCCCAGTAGAGAGATCCCAGATGAACAGCAGATTTTCCCCACAATCACGATGGAAAAAGGATTACGTAGCAGCGATCTTCAACTTGAGCAACTGGTTAACGCCATGGCTTTAGATTATATAAAGGAGATGAAAGAAACTATTGACGCCAACTGCAAAACATTCAAGAAGGAAGTGCAGGAAATAAGTATTCATCTGAGAAACGCTAAAGCAGAATCAGAGTCGTTGGAAAGTGAACTAGGTTCTTCCTCTTCTTTTGAGGAGAGACCAAAGAAACAGCTCAATGTCCGGATGTTTGACGATAGTTTTAGTAGCAGTGCGTCCCGGTGTGATCGCGAAGTTCTGAATATGAGGGAATCCCAAGCCGCCGAAGAAGAAGAAGAAAGAAAAAGAGGAGTTCCAATCATTATCGATCTTTTGAGGATGATTAGACTGGAACTGGAGGATCTTGGTAAGACGACAAAAGAAAAAACAGATGACATGTTAAAGGAGCTAGCTCAACTTAAGAGTGACGTACAACTTTCTTTAAAGTCAAACAACGAAGGCT
>NC_090896.1:27770111-27780111 GCF_036669925.1 Montipora capricornis
GTAATGTGCAGGGGCACCCAACGAATCTGTTCCTCACATTATCTGTTCCCCAGAGGAATCTTGCTGGCTGGCAAAAATACAGGTGTTTCGATTTTAAGCTGGCTGGGAAATTTTGTTATTGATAGAGGTTTTGCCTGGGAATTACTGACTTTTTCTAGCATTTCAACTCGAGCTGGCTGTAGAAACTCTCTGAAGACTGAGGACGACTAAAAAAATAAAAAAAAAGAACCCCTTCCCTCTCCCTGAGAGTAGTCACAAACATACGACGGCTGGTCAGAATGATTGCGCTTGCGGAAAAAACCTGTTTTGTCCCGGTTTTGTTGCTTTTGTTCGGTCGTTTTGGATCGAGAGATTTGAAAGGGCGTGGAATTCCTGGCTAGGAAATAAATTTGATCAGTTGGCTGGGAAACCAACCAATTTTATCTAGCTGGCTGGGAAATTTCTTGTGTGTCTTGCTGGGAAAAAGGAACAGATAATGTTTTCCCAGCAACACTGAAAAACACCTGAAAATGCCTTAATAACATTTATTTTCATTAACTGGGGTATAATAATACATTTTACAACAAATTGGTCGTTGGGTGCCCCTGAATGTGGAATTCCTTTACTGATAAAGTCATCCTTACATCACAAACAAGAAGATTCTGAACAAAAACGACTTTTATCCAGGCGACTTTCCATAAACTTGAAAAACACCGGGTCGACTTTTTTCAAGATTACCCAAATGTAATCCGTTTCAATCTTGTCCATTTGTGTCCATCCATGCTTCTCTTTCATTTTGCTGTATTTCTTTTATTTTGTTCAACAGTTTTAAGTGGTTTTTGTGATGTTTCATTCCCTTTTTTGGGCATTTTGAGTGTAACGAAATTACCGGTACATCATTTTGCGTGACATAGCCCCTTTAAGAGAGCTGGCAATTACTTTCGGCCAATGAGGAGTCGCTTGCTGTGATACAAATCGGAAATACAACAGGCATGCTATTTTTATTACAGTTATTGTTGTATTGGCACGTGCTCTCTCCTCATTTAATCTTACCCGTGAAAAACAATTCTGCAAATTCTGCAAACAAACCACTTTCAGGAATGTTGAGCGAGAAAACACAGCCGTTATAATATAATTTATCAGCGTCACATCTCATGCTGCATTCTTGGTTTTCACGCGAGGTCAGAAAAACCTAATATATAGATTTAGCCAAGCCTAAAAGCGCAGCTCCGGTTTCTAACCCTAGAAAGGCAGAAAGTGTATAAACTATATGGAAATAATCATGTTTCTGCATAGAGTACAAAATTAATAGTCATCATTGTGTACAGTTTACAGTGATTAAACACCTCTGAGCTGACAGCAGTAAACAAAGAAGTCTTGCAAACAATAACTAAAAATTTTTTCAACAACTAACTGACTGATAATCTTTACACCCTCTCTCTTCAGTTTGTACGTTATAAAGAGGCTAAGACTAAATCCTTCTATATGAATTTTGTCTCGGTTCTATTTTGCATTCGGGTTCCCTATTTTCGTCCCGCCTGAATCATTAGGTACACAAAGTTATGTCAAACAACAGTAATGATATTGGTTTTTTTTTTGTTACTGTGCGCTTACCGTTGCCAGTTGTAATGCTTTTTTCTTATTTATCATTGACAACTTTCTGACGGTAGTGGCCAATGACAATGAAAGAAATGAGGGAGGCAGAGTCTGTAGGAAAGCGTGCACAGAACTTGACAACTTTGTCTCTGTAGCGTATCCTAAGGTGATTAATTGTCTTAATTGAATATTAATCAAAATTCATTACAAGTGGCAACGATGCAGCACTTAACTGAAATTACGTGTCAGAGCACACGCAATCTCTTAACCTCGTCATAAATCAGGCAAGGCATTTCTAGCACTCATCACCCTTCAAAAAATATACAGACAGCTTTATCTTGTTGAATACTGAATACAGGATGTAGTCACTCAAAAGACGTAGAAGCTAAAGAGGTCTATTGCAGTGCTCTGAGTTGACCTCTGATACGCTTGGCTAATTTCACGCCTAATTGCAGCACGCGGTAACGTGCATCACTGTGAGTATTTCTTTCTTTATTTTCACGAGTTCGCCCTTTAGACTTTCAGTTACGAAGTTGGTTTAGTTATAACCTTTCTGTTTCTCTGTTTACAATTTGCAAGGTCACTGCATATCTAATTACTGGGTTGCCATATGGGAATCCAGTCGGAAAACGAGTTAAATTTAGTCGCTTTCTATTTTTTTTTCCGTTTTGGGAAAAGTCTTTCCCGTCACTGCCCTGCTAAGTGGTGTCTTTCTGCATAGAATCTTCTGCGCGTATTTTGGTAGGTTTCATGGGGTAGTAGAAATTGCGTAGATTTCTCTGGTAGACACTGTAGAATATTTGATTAACCTGCAATGGCGTCGAAGTCATTTTGTGGTCCCTTATAGAGCTCAAGAATAGAACGTCAATTGGGTAAACAAGACAAGCGGTGAAAAATAAATATCTGGAATCTGAAAAGCGACGAGTAATGGACTTCGACAACAATCTTGCGCCCGTCGAGCCGTAATCAAAGTGAGCTGTATTTCTAATTTTACCAAGCGTTGTGTTATGTACAACACTGAACCCAAATAGAAAATTTTCTGGTAATTTATGGGTTTAACAAGGACAGAGAAGGAATCGAACACCTTAAGTGGAGCTGTGATCTCTGTTGTCTGGCTATTTATATTTATTTGTACTCAACTCTGCACAGTCTTCCGGTAACAAATGGATATTTCACTAATTCTTGTTATATTTATTTTGTGCTCAACTCTGCACAGTCTTTAGGTAAATAAATAATTGGAAATGTGACAGCCAAGAATTATTTGAAAGAAAGCTTGTTGTCTATTTTGTGCTTCATTATTCAAGGAAAAGGTTCTTCAGGAAAGGGTTTGATCCTGAAATATATTAATATTTTGTTGCGTATGGTAATTTGACACGATTGGGTTTCTTGTTTTCAAGCACGCAATGAAATAGGAAGGGCTTTTTACCTCTGATAGCAAATATGTTGTTTGTTTCAATAAATTTTTCGCTGGAAAAGGTTTTTTGAGATTTCCCGGCCCTTTGTGAATTCATCATGTTGTGTAATATTCGAGCTTAACAAATTTGCATACGTTGGTTGAAATGTGATACGCGAGGATTTTTTATAAAGATGACAGAAATGTTTTCTTTCTGACGAATGGTTAATAGGCCGGTAGCCAAGTTTTTAACGTCAGGTTAAAAGATCTGTGTTGTTATTATAGTGTAAAATGATGTTTATTTGGTAAGGCAACAATATTTCTTTAACTTTCCTGGTTAATCCAATTTATTGCTGGGACTTACTAGCGCGAAGATAGTTTACATTACTCATGCTTTTTGGGAATTTTGAGTGTCATGAAATTAGATCATTTTGCGTGACATAGCTTCTTTTTTTCAACTATATGTCGCTTTAACCTAACCCAAAAACATCCAGATAGTAAAAAAACTTTATATTTATTAACCATTTCCTTTGCTTTTGTGCTTGTCAGCATTGTGATTTGCGATAATTCGCAAGTCCGTTTTGTATCTCATAGATGTTTAGATTTTTTTTCAATTACAAACTCTCTTTTGATTGGCCGCTCAACCACATGATCGTGTAAACGTTTCACTAGATACGATTCTCAGGAACCCGACAGTGAGGGCTTCCTGATCCGACAGATGAAATGTAAATGTTCAGTTAAATATTACACCAAAATTAAAAAAAACCAAAGACGGAAGTTTCTTGGCTAAATAGTACGTTGTTTACTCTGAAAACGACGCACTATTAACATTCTTTCCCGTAGTTCAGTCAGTTGACACAAGGTGATCACATGCCCGGTTGCCTAGCGCGTGATCAATTTCTTCCTTTTGACAGAACATCATGACCTTCCCCTTGATTCATAGAAGTCAGAGACTGCAGAAATTTTAGTGTTTTTACGATCGATTGTCATTAATCTCTCGATGAGAATCCGATTCAGAGTTACATGTAAAAACTATGTTATTTTTTTCTTCAGCTGTCTTTGGCTTGTCTTTTACTGTTAACTCCCGGCTTTTATGGTACTTTTTGGTGCAAAGGTAATGCCAAAAAGTTTTTTGACCTGGCATCAGATTAGACTGAAAAGAAGAGGAATTATGAAGCGGAAACCCTATCTTCATTCAGCCCTTCCTTAGAGTGTGCAATATACGGATGCTTAGCGCAACTGCAAGACATGCATGACATGCAGGAAACGTCCGACAGAGCAATTTGCAGTTAGCTTTTTTGCAGACTATTTAAAGAAGGAACGAGTGAGTTTTACTCAAGAGCGTGTTTTGTTATCTTTAAAATGAGTTTATTACCAAAGTTTAAAAAACTAAAATACCTCAAAACGGGACGGGACATTACAAAATAATTAAATGTGTGAACGTGTGAGCCAAAAGGCCTCTGCTGGCACGACGTCTGGGTGACCCCTCAAATGGTCTTAATGACCCCCCACTTGAAAAGATTAACTGGAACGCTGTAGTTCAATACGAGAAACTAAATATTTTAAGCAAGAGCCGATACAACGTAGATTTGATTTTAGTGGTGTACTATATTTCGGCTGGCCAAACCAGCCTTCTTCAGGCAGGGGCACCCAACGAATCTGTTCCTCACATTATCTGTTCCACAGAGGAATCTTGCTGGCTGGCAAAAATACAGGTGTTTCGATGAGCTGGCTGGGAAATTTTGTTGTTGATAGAGGTTTTGCCTGGGAATTACTAACTTTTTCTAGCATTTCAACCCGAGCTGGCTGTAGAAACTCTGAAGACTGAGGACGACTAAAAAAAAAAAAAAAAAAAAAAAAAACCCTTCCCTCTCCCAGAGAATAGTCACAAACTTACGACCGCTGGTCAGAGTGATTGCGCTTGCGGAAAAAACCTGTTTTGTCCCGGTTTTGTCGCTTTTGTTCGGGCGTTTTGGATCGAGGGATTTGAAAGCGCGCGGAATTCCTGGCTGGGAAATAAATCTGATCAGCTGGCTGGGAAACCAACCAATTTTATCTAGCTGGCTGGGAAATTTCTTGTGTGTCTTGCTGGGAAAAAGGAACAGATAATGTTTTCCCAGCAACACTGAAAAACACCTGAAAATGCCTTAATAACATTTATTTTCATTAACTGGGGTATAATAATACATTTTACAACAAATTGGTCGTTGGGTGCCCCTGTTCAGGTACAATGAGAGTTTACATTGAATTGCTTCTATGTACATATATATAGTAAATGGATGTTGACGTAATACTAGAAGAAAATGTGATAAAACATGGCAGTTACAACGAATTTGAATTCAAATACTAAGAGTAACGGAAAATTAAGGAAAATGACTCTAAATAATAAACTGAAATCTAATACGTTTCTTCGAGGATATTAAGACCGTTGGAATCAATTGCCCTGCCTTTTGAAATTAAAAAAAAGCTTCCCTGGCCTTACGGATCGAGTCTCTGTTGGAAAATATTTTTTCGATAGGAATTAATTGCATGTCCTTAGAGATGTTGTGGGGAGAGGAGAGGAAATGTTCTGCGACTGAAGTAGGTTTGGATTTGGTGTTAGCGTTGTCTAAACTTTGCGGCGGTGTTCATTAAAACGGTCTTTTAGACGTCGTTTAGTTTCTCCTATGTACTGTAGATGGCATCTGTTGCATTGAATCATGTAGATAAGGTTTTTAGTTTCGCAAGTTATGTGGGAATTAATGGAGCGTGTTTCACCAGTAGAGAAGAATGTGTAGTTGGTTAGTCCATGGAAAATGTAAGGACAGGTAGCGCAGTTTTTGCCACAGCGAAAAGGAACGGGAGGAAGTGCGGAATTAGAATGAGTTACATTAGAGGACAGTTTAGCTGTTACCAGCAGGTCTCGAAGGTTAGGGGAGCGCCTGAAGGCCACAACAGGTAGAAGATGTAGGAAAGCATTTTTGCAGCGGTCAGAAGAAAGAAGTAGATTGTAGTGTCTTTTTATTATGTTGGAGATGGAAAGAAGTGATGGATTATAGGTCGTCATGAAAGGTATGCGTTCGGGTTTGTTTATCTGTTTAGGTTGTAGGATATGTATGCGGGGAATGTCTGCAGCGCGTTGTATTTGTTCAGTAACAAAGTCGCGTTTGTAACCTCTTTTCAGAAGGTATGTCGTTAGTTTGGCCAGCCGAAATATAGTACACCCCTAAAATCAAATCTACGTTGTATCGGCTCTTGCTTAAAATATTTAGTTTCTCAACTTGTAATTACGCCGATCAGATCAAGCCACTGATCCAACGTATACCGACAGGAAGATTGTCTAACGTTGCTTGCTTCAAAACTCTGTAGTTCAATACCACCCAACTCAGTGCCTTATGTTTTTGTGTAACACGTAGCACAGGCAACCCAGTGTACGCTCATGGTAATGTTAATGGTAATGAATTTATCTAGCGCATTTTCTATTAACATATTAAAATGCGCTTTTACAAGCAAGGGATCTATGGGTGAGACCGGACATCTATGGGTGAGATCGGACATCAGCATATGTCATATGTCATGGAGCGTCTTTTTATATTTTATCCTGAGGGAGTCTTTTACTGTGTAACCGCATCCCCAAGGGTAACATGAAACCTGAGCTGAACCAAACCCAAGCAATTTACCCTACGGAAGCTAAGGCTCCAAACCCAAGGTGTATGTAACCACAGCTATTGTAACGCTCATTAAAAGTTAGTTTTTGTAAGTTTCCTTTGAAGCAGTTGTTTCATTTGTCAGTCAGAAATTTGCATTTGTTAGTGGCTTTTAGAGAGACGAAAAGACAATGGAAGAATCAGAAAGTGGAATAAATCTACAAGAATTGTCAAATAATGATCAAGATGAAGCCAAAAAGAAAGAAGCCAAAGAGAAAGAAGAGAGAGAAGAACAAGGTAGGTTGATACGGAGTTCCCGCAAATGTTTATGATGAAGATTGAATATTGGCTTGTCTTGGGACACGATTTGCAAACAAAAGATGTAGTGATTCATGTTACTTTGTTGTCGACCATGTAAAGGTGTCAATAGCTTCCGAAAATTTAGGTACTAACAATCATGTAAAGCGTTTTCCCTTTTCAAAAGTGAACTATGTTTGTGGTCAATGATAAACCCGGTAATTGTTCTGGATTTGTTGAGGACAAATCTTTCAATTTGTTATTGCGACCATCTATTGTCTATTAGGAGCGTGTTTCTAGTCTGCGTATAGGAAGCGTTGCCGTATGATCGCAGAAATGTCCGCATTTTGGCAGCATAATAGGGACCTCTCGAAAGAAATCAAGATATCACTGTCTATTGCCTGGCATCAGTATCGTGAAACTTTCTCTAGTGACTCTCATCCTGAAGGTACACCCACTGAATCAAAATGCGCTCTTTTATAACTGTTTTTAAAGCAGAGGTGACTGAGTCTTTTCCTCCTTAGAGTCTCGATTGATGGATACGATTGTGACAGGGGATGTAGAAGAAATAACAGACAGGCTTAACCCACGAGCTTTAACAAAATGCAAGAACAACACATTGTATATGGCAATGAAGGTAGATGACATATAAAGCCTCTTAATAAGACTCCCAGGCGAAACGTTTCGGAATGCTCGTGGAAAAAATTAGAATTAAACCGATATTAAATGCAGACAAATTTGGGTACTGCTCGAGTTTGATTTGACCTTAAAAAGATGCCATTTAAAAACGGACAGACAGTATACAACCCTAAACGATACCTTGACGGTTAAACTTCGTGACGTTTCTTCTTGGACACCCTAAGTAAGACCAAAATCAGTGATTTACACCCCTGCACGAGACGACGAGTATCCCCAAGAGATAAACCTACTTTGATAAATAAAGTATTTATCACCAACCAGCAGATACGTACGGAAGACCTTACTCAGTTTAGATGTTTTACTGTGATCTAGAGAAATTTTTTGCAGTGGTAAGATTTCTAAAATCTTTGTGATATATCAAAAATACCTAGAATACGAGAGAGAAATTGTGAACAGCTGTAAGATGTGACTTTCCTCCGAAAAAAACTGATATGATAGCACCAAACGGTCTCGTCCGCGAAGCAGTCGTCATTTAGGAGCCGAACACATAAACTATATATACGTTACGCCGTTTGTTTGCGAGGTGAATGTTTATCTCTAGGAGGCTTGACACATTATTGTGTTCATTTGTTAGGCAAGCAGTGAGCTGCGTCGTAGAGCAGACAAGAAGGAACAAGACGAGGAAGAGTTTACAAAATTGGCCAACTCTGTGGACGAGTTCTCTTGCTCGCTGTTAAATCCGTTAAAATCAGATATAGAATTCCGCCATACTTTTGCCGATTCACTGGATCAAGTCATCGATGATGCTATAGAAATGGAACAAAAAAAGGTAAGAAACCAAAGCTTTTAAACTCGGTCGGCTTAAGAATGTTTCAGCGTAAGTTGCCCAGTTCAAATGACCCTCGCTCATAACACAAAAGAACTGTCCGAAAGCATGTCCTTGTGGTGTTCACCGTGGAGATTCTGTATGCACAACCTGACCTGACCGTAGTCCATTTGCAACTTTCTGGAAGTTTGAACAAGAAATTCAAGGGGAGAAGTGGATCGCACTTGAAACTGACAGAGCCAAGAGTCTGAATATATGGCGGGCTTTTTGTCGGATGTGTGAGTATGACAATTCCAGTTTCCCGTTAAACGGTTAACGCAAAGAAACAAACAGAAATAACAACAATAACAACAACTCCAACAGCAAGAACTGAGAACCACTGAAACGAAACTACTTCTGCACTAAATTTGTTTCACTTTAAAGTGCCACTACGATGAAAATTTTGCATGTCCTTTTTTCTTTAGGTTTTGAAAATAGACGTACTAAATAGGTATCATGCCAATTTTTATCTCAAAATTCCCACGGAAAGTATGATTATTGTAACGAAGTTTTTCGGTTTTCGCTGTCCGCCATTACTCGAACGGCAAATGACCGTGAGCGAGGAAAAGGGTTGGGTCTAGCTGGATCGCCTGGGGTCTGACGTGATATGCGCAACGCTCAAAATAAGCGCGGCTAATTTCCCATTTCGTCTATTAGATGTGAGAGATCGCCGAGTTGGTTTTCGCTGATATTATATACATTACTCCTTGATCGACTTGTTCGCTTTGTCAAACGCCCGCGAAGCGATGCGCGTATGTTTTCACTAGCCAAGTCTTGCGTGAAGACCGCTTACATAATAATCGCAGGCTTCTCCAATGACGTCCGAGTAATGGCGGACAGATTTTTAGCGGTTTTTGCCTGGCTATTTCCCGACTTATCTCGCTTCTATCGTTCCAAATTTAAATGCACTATTTTATTTTGAACATATTGACTTAATTGACGTTGAAAAAATTCGAAAAGAAAACCAAACATTTTCGTCGTAGTGGCACTTTAAGAGTACTTTAATTACGTGAATTAATTGACGAATTCTCTTTTTTCCATTGTAGATTTTAGCACATCCAGTGCTTCATGGCTTAATGAACAACAAATGGTTCGGTGAATTCCGCACTCTGAAAAGATCGTCCTGGCTGAGTATTCAATATTGGAAGTGGTGTCTTCTCAACATCTGGTGTGTGTTCGACGTGCTGCTGTTTCCAGTTCTCTTCGTTCTGTTTTACATTATTCACATCTGCAGAGATAAGTGGCGAAAAAAAAGAGGTAATTTATTGCAACGCTCTGCTAATCAGTACCGACGTATGGCTCTAAAACTCCGAGTTCAACACTTACTCGTTCGAAATAACCCTTGGAATGAAGTAAAGGTAACATTCTTCAGACACTGGAGATCGCTTGGGAAGTCGCGGAAATGTTCTCCAAAACTCCATCGGAAGTTCACGAAACCTATCCGGAGTGGAATTAATTCAGGAGATATATATTACGTGCTTTCATAGAGTTTATTTTTAGTGCCACAGATCAGGTCTTTCAAAGTTCAAATGAAAATTTCGCCAATACTACTTGTGTTTTTTTTTTAGTTGAATAAGTTAGGAAATGAACCTCACCGCTAGACTA
>NC_090896.1:27782611-27785111 GCF_036669925.1 Montipora capricornis
AAAATAACGCAGATTTATATTCAGAGATGACGTTCTCGTTGCCGTGGCCGTCGTCGTTGCTTAAGTTCCCTATAAGCAGTAACAACGGCTACGCTGAGGACAACGCCTTGTAAAAAATGGATTTTCATTTTACAATCGAATCTCTCAGATGACCAGATCAGATCAATTCGCCTATCGGTCTGAAAACTCTATCAGGCTATCAATGTAATGACAGCGTTCAATTCCAAAAGAAAGTACGAGAAATCGTCGTGGTTCACGTCCTCCAAAATATGAAGAACGTGCAACATCGTCCCCAGGGCTTTTTTAAACCTGTCTTTGGGTGGGGCGCCCCTCCCAAGGCCAGGGAAAAGCGCCCTGGGGACAACGTTAAGACCTTACGCAAGGAGGACGGCGATGCCAACGAGAACGTCGTCTAAAAATATCATTATTGTAATAATTTCGTGATAACTTCAAGTCGTTCGGAATGGAAAGTGTGTATCAGAAATAACACACAAACAGCGGTGACAAATATCAGATATAAACGCATCCTTTTTGAAATTATCTTTTACTTGACGTTTCGTATGCTTCTGTATACATCTTCAGAAGTGACGGTTAATACAAAATTGGAGTTTTAAATATATAGGATTACTAACTAACTAACTATTAACTATTAAGTAACAATAGAGGTGACAAAAAAAAGTATGAAAGACACAGTTTTTCGCTGCTGACATATTCATTTAAGGTCGGCTTTAAACCTTTGATCAACAGTGTCTCTTTTATTTTACAGTGAGTGTCGCCCTTTCGCTAAAACCTCAAAATGATCCCATTTTAAACTGTGACCAGTTGATGTTACATGGTCCGCAAGAACCGACGTATGATGGCCATTAATTAATGCTTTAAAATGTTCAGTTTTTCTGTCATGCAATCGTCTTTTGGTTTTTCCGATATAAAAATCATTGCAGTCCCAACAAGCAGCTCTAAATACAATCTTAGCCATTTGGCCACGGCTAAGTCTATCTTTGTAAGGAAAGATACATTTAATGCAGCGAGTGCTTCGAAAAATCACTCCAAGGTCAACGCACCCGTAAAATTTATTAATACACGACATAATTTGTTTACTAGCTATTAAATAAATAAGGTAAAACTAAGCAAAATTTTCTTTTTGGGAACTGTGATGGATGGGGTCGATGGATGGGGTCGATGTGACATTAATTAAGTTGTAGAAATAAAATTGGCATGAACGGTGTGGTTGTTTGGGAAGAACATTAAAAACATCTACAATATTGTAGTCAGGTTCTCACGTCCTCTATATAACCTCAAATTTAGTCAATTCACGTCGCTTTCAGGACGAGGAAGGCAAAGAAATGTACCAAAATGCAAAACGTGCGCTCAGGGCGTGCTAAGCCTTTATTTTTTGTTCATTAGGCCCATTGTTATATGGCGTTCTCGTAGCCGTTTTCGTCGTATCGTAGGTCTCTAATGATCATCATTAACTCCAACATCACCATCACTCTCATCTTTATCATCTTTATCTGTCCTCTCTCCTGTCTTATTTTTCCTCGTCGAGAAAGAGGACATCCACCCTCCTTTTCGTTCCTCTGACTTTTGTAGAACGGAAACCCAGTCTGAAGTTGCTGGGTGTAACATTAAAGTCCGATTCGTGTAACTGGGATTTACATCTAGATAATATTCTTTCGAAAGCTAGCAGTCGTCTGTATATCTTACGTGTTGGTAAGTTCTATGGATTACCGTTGGATCATCTTCATCTTTATCTTCTTTTCATTAGTGTTATTTTACCTATATTTACATATGCTGTGGAGGTATGGGGCTGCGTGTATTCATAAGTACTTAAGTCGTATTGACAGGCTGTTTAAAAGAGCTTTTAAGCTTGGTTACTGTAATGAGAGCTCTTTTCCATTGAAAATATTTCCCTGAAAGACACGAAACTATGGGACAAGATCACCCACAGTAATTCAACCACGGCTTTAGATTGTCGGTGATTTTTCAACTTTAGTTCAGGACAATGTTTTCAATGTACTTTTATTTTCTCTTTGCTCGTTTATCGCGTATTTTTTATATGATATATATAATGGGGATGTTTCCGGGAATTGACAACATGATTGCTTTTTCGTGGCTTGAAATAGATACCTTTGGGAAATTGATATCTTTAGTTCTTATAAAGAGCATTGTACCAAGACGGTTTTTTTTGGAGTCGATGTAAGATCGTGATTGTTGTGAGACTGTGATTATAAGAATAAACCATAATTACAAACTTAATCCTGGGACTAATTTGGGGAACACTGTTATTGGAAGGCAAACATCCTCCAACAGATTTACCTGCCACCAGAACGAACTATGGTTACGTCTATATCATCCCGTTTGTAAGAACTGAGCGTTTTAAGAGAATTTTTGTAAATAGATGCTTGTTCTCTAGTTAGTTAGTTTGTTAGTAAGCTAAATTAGGTGTCTGTACGACTTAATTTATATCATTGTAACTAAACACGTTCCTTGTTTAGAGTGT
>NC_090896.1:27795111-27802611 GCF_036669925.1 Montipora capricornis
GTTTTGCTTGGACTCCACTTTACCATCTGCCTGGAGACGTCAAGCATTTCTTTCACTTGGATAGAGTGGGCCATTCTAGTATTCTTCGCGGGTCGTGTGTTATTCGAACGCGAACAATTCACAAATAAGGCGACAGTAAAGAACAGAAGACGACATTACATACGTATGAGATGTAACCGGGGTTGTAAATACCTTGAAGAAGACGAGGAAACGGAAGAGCAAGAAACTAAACCACAAGGTTTTACTCTGAGATTCTCCAAGTACATAACGTAAGTAACATTTTGTCATGGTACCTCATCCAGGAAGGCAATCCTGCAATGCTGCAGCAATGATGGTATTCGCCATAACTTGAGTCACCGAGTTCGCGATCGAACCTGGATTAGAATTTTCCGGCGACATCAACTCCCATTTCACTTCTCAATGCAAAGTTGCTTGTTTAAGAGCAAGCAACCAATTTCCATTGCACTTGTGATGGATGGTGAGCACTGCATCTAGGAACACAATTGCAATCCTGCCACCCGCCCTATGTCATCCTGTTCGAACCTGTGGATTCAAGCGTCACTTTTATGGAGATCGATCTAAACTCCCATTTCACTTCTCACTGCAAAGGTGTTTGTTTAAAAAGTTGTAATGCTTTTTAAAGGAGCACTGTCATGCTTAATTGCCTGTTTTTAGGTCAAAAATGGGTAAAAATCTAAATTAGTTCTTAATCTCACACGTACAGCACTCCTAACAAACCACTGACAAGATATAAAATATATTTACAAAACAAAGCTATTCGTTTTAAATTTTTGGCGACTTTTTGAAGACATTGTCTCCAAACTTGGAAAAAATGGCCAGTTTTTTCAAGTTTCAATTCCTTTCCATCCTCTCACCCTTGGCTGCAACCAACAAACAACAGTGCAATTCAATGGCAATTGGCAACAAAACTTCAGCTTTATTTTTTGGTTTTAATTGATGCAAGGACGTCTTTTAGTGATTTGAAGTTTGACTAAAATAGCATGCCACTACACCCTTTAAGTCTGAAATAATTCATTTATACACAGACAACTTACACAGTTCTTTAATGACTAGAATGACACTAATCGGCAAGCTAAACCATCGCACAAGAGAGAAAATCTCCAGCAAAACCTAACTGGAAAGAAAAATCACGTGTTGGCGCAGGGATGCTCTAACCAATTCTTATTCAGTAGTCCAGTAACTTAAGACCATCAATTAAATCTCATTGCTCCATTGCCAACCCAGTATTGTAATTAGAATTGGGTGTTTGAAGTAAATGGTTTCTCTCCAGTCCTAGATCGTGGGTGACGACGGATCACTGTTCCTGATCGTGTACATATAATTCTGATTCAGAAGTGCTCAGCTCAAAATATACTTGCTCTTAGACATTGTCTTTAAAAAAAAGTGCTTTGTATTCGATTGTTTGTTTGCTTGTTGCTTGATTGATTTTTACCTATGTTTACCCTTTGTTTGTAGTGATCGGTGGAACATCTTGGACCTCATCACGCTCGTCATTTACTTCACCACTTTTGTTCTAAGAATGGTCACGTTGGCTTTGTCAGATTCCGTGACCAACAACCGATCCCTCGTCATAGGTGGCTATTTTTACGGCCTTAATACCATGTTCTTAACGCTTAGGGCATTTGGTCACGTGATGGAGACAACAAAGCAAACTGGACCCATCCAGATCGCTTTCTTCCATATCTTGAGTGACATCGCTACCATATTTTGGCAGTTTATAGCAACTATTTTGGCCTTTTCTATTGCAATAACTAAAGTTTACGTGGCTGAGAAGTCTTTCATATCCGACGACAAGGGAAAAGAACTGTGAGTAGATTTCTTCCCAGTTAAGTCAGTAACAAATCGTTTATTTGTAGAATTTACTCGATATGTATGCGAAATATAATATGCCAAAGCTTGCCCCACAGCGCTTTTTTCTGCCATAAAAAATGCAGATGTCTGTCGGTGTTGATGGTCTTAAAAAAATCCGTCTTACTAAAAAAAGTGTCACCACGCTCCTTCCATTTCCTTGGATCAAACTTCTCTTGGTAGATGCTGAAAGGTGAGGTGGAGAAGCCGTCGGACATAAGCTTACATAAGTTATATACCTTAACATTTGCTTGCCATGTGTGAGTTTGTGCATACGACTGAATATTTCTCCTTAACGTACAATTCTTCAACATGTTCACCAATTTACTTTCCATATTATTTTGTCTGTTACAGGGTTAATATATTGTTTGCGGTAACGTATTGGGCACGTTTAGCAAAATTAAAAACAAAAATGGGGAGATGATTTAAAATTACTCAAAAGCAGATCTCAGTTCGTATGATGTGTGGATCATGCGCCCCTTCCAAAAAAGTACTTGACAAAATACAAGTGAGTCACAGTTCTTTGTATGTTTGTGTTGCAGTGTTTGTAACAGTTCTGGGATAGCCTGGTAAGTCCAAGAGAGTCGTAAGCGATTGCTTTATCATTTCTTCCAATGATTCTGGTTAGAAGCGTACATAATCGGCTTCTAATCATCTTCTTCCTCTGGGCGTTGTAAACCCGTCGTTGTATTGTTTATTAGTCTGTACGAGATATTTGAGTCTTCGTCCTGATATGAATAGAAGATAGAAGTCACTTGTATTCTTTGCATAAATCTGTATCTTACACCTCTCAGTTTCCTTTGACGTAAAAGAGGTATTTGTTCCATACAGAAGCACGCGACCTTGAAGCGTGTGACTTGCAACTCTTTTCCTTGGAACAAAGCTGGGGAAAATGCGCGAGCTAAGTTACATCCAAATACGGAAGTTTATAAACTCAAAAGAACCACAGCTCTGAACCAGAGTTAAACGCTTCAAGGGTCATGAGCTTCTGGTCCCAGCACATTTAGGGTTTGTGAGATTTACGAAATGTTTAGACTTCGCCAGTATCTTAAGTTCTTCTTGATCCACAGCTGGTGGAAGATGGTGCGGCATTTATGTTGGTCTTTGTTAGGAGCTGTGGATGTAGACTTCTTGGAGTCAGCTGATGGTCCTTCCATAACACTTGTTAATTTTCTATATGGAGCGTTCCTCGTAATGGGAGTCATTCTTCTTATCAATATGATGATCGCGCTTCTGTCCAACACATACCAGAAAGTACAGGTAGGATACTAATTTGTCTTCAAGTTTTTAAATTTTCGTTTCCTTTGTAGAAAAGTTAAAATCGTTTGTACTCCATTTGTTCATGTCCTCGTTAATGGTACTCCCTTCATAGCAATATGAATAGATCAATATCGATATATTGTAATTATTCTAACACGCCTCAAACTTAACTTGGTTTCTTTTGTTTCAGTCCTCTAGAGCCTCAGTACTCGGCATATTAGAATTTTACTGCCATTCCACTCCTTTAAAGTTTGTTAGCTATGAGAATTTGTGCTACCGAAAATACCCTTGCAGCTTGGAATTAGATTGTTGCATGCTACTTTTGGGGTGATGATGAGAAGAAGAACGCACACCCCGGGCACACACCAAAACTAGCTGAACCGACTGATGAGCCCCAAACTCATTTCTTTAAGAGCGCCTTGATGTATCCCTTTTAAAAGTAAAAACAAATTGTGGTACTTAAGATATAAAAGATGTTGGTAATGCAGTTTGTGTATTTTTTTTGCTGTATCTATTGTCATCATTATTAACGAAATGACTGCTTTGAATGATGTTTCTCTTTTTAAATTTTTTGTTCATTATATGACTTTTGTTAGGACAACTCGCTGATGGAATGGTCATTTAAGAAAGCCATAACAATACAGACATACAGTTTCTGTCATCCAATACCAGTTCCCATTAACCTGATCTCTTTCATGTTCAAATGCTGTGGGTGGCAAAAGTGTTTTACTAGTTGCAAAAATGGGAAACAACGTGGGACGCAGACGACTCGCGTAAGTTTCTATTAATAGGTGAAGAATAGGTGTTCTCGATTAGTATAGTTATATGCGTTCACCTAGACACACTTTGACAGGTACTCATTAAATGACGTCATCAATAAAAAATACAGCCCCTTTTGTATTTGAATGGGTTTGATTGACCGCTGAGTGATTTGCATAATAACCCTGTAACCCTTAAAACCACACGGAGACACTGTTGATTTTTGAAAAAGTCAAAGTCAAAGAAGTTTACAAGTGGGACGTGTGCCGGGTCCTAGTGACCGCTGCGCCCATGAAAATTTTTAGTTTGTTATTGTGTGCGTTTTACGTTAAGGGATACGAGGGAGAAAAAAGTGAGCATTGTCAATCACTGCGTGTGCGTTGACGTGAGTAGGTGAGGAAAAACTATTTACAAGTCCATCAAAGCCTCCACATTCTCCATGTCGATGTCATCGAGATCAACTCGAAAAGTGAGTTAGAAAGTGGAAGGGTCCACGAGCGGCTTTTGTCAAAGACCAGTCCGTAACATTTGGTGCAGGGTCCCACTTTAAGACGTTTGGTGGCCGGATCGCGTGTTAAGAAGTAGTGGTCGACTATATCGATGTTGGGTCGGTCTTTTTCGAATGGGTTGGCGCCCAGTTGGGCGCCTACCAAAGAAGACAAAGTTCGATGCGTCCGTGAGTACCCAGAGCGTGAAGGGATTGTGATCAACTCCTCTATGATCCGAAAGAACCCAGGACAAAAAGCCACTGCCAAACTGATGCTCAACTACTTCTGGGGTAAATTTGGTGAGAATCTTAACAAACTCACCACGGTGGCCATCGAGGAATCAGCCTCTCTCTCTGCTGTCCTCTCCAACCTCTTGTGGCACATCCATACTGTGCGTGTTTTCACCGAAGACGAGTTGGAAATGGTCTACTCTAACATCTCAAGAAACCAGTTGGACAACGGAAGAAAACCTCTTCGTGGCAGCCTTCAACACTTGCTTCGCCCGTCTCAAATTTTACGAGTCTTTCGAAAAGTTAAGACAACAAACCCTCTGCTTCGACACGGACTCGGTTATCTATCGTTGGCTTCGCGGTCAACCCGACATCCTGCTCTGTGATTTCTTGGGCGACATGACCAACGAGTTGGATGATGGTGATTACATCACAGAATTCACCTCGGCTGGTCCAAAAAATTCTGGCTGGAAGACCAAGAGTGGAAAAGTGTGTTGTAAAGTGAGAGGCCTCACTCTCAGTGGATGTGGATGTGGGGCCCCGCACTAAGCGTAAAGGACTGGTCTTTGACAAACGCGTCGTAGACACTAGCTACCACCTTTCAATCGTACCCGTTCGGTTACACTCAAGTCGGTTTCGATGACATCGACACGGAGAATGTGGAGGCTTTGATGGACTTGTAAATAGGTTTCTCTCACCTACTCAGTCAACGCACACGCAATGATTGACAATGCTCACTTTTCTCTCTCTCGTATCCCCAAACATAAAACGCACACCATAACAAACTAAAATTTTCATGGGCGCTGCGGTCACTAGGACCCGGGACACGTCCCATTTCTTTGACTTTTTAAAAAAATCAACAGTGTCTCCGTGTGGTTTTTAGGGTTACAGGGTCATTATGCAAATCACTCAGCGGTCAATCAAACCCATTCAAATTCAAAAAGGGCGCTGTTTTCTATTGATGACGTCGTTTGATGATCTACCAAAATGTGTCAAAGTGAACGCATATGACTTCTTCGATTGTCTAAAGCCACCATGTTATTTTACAATTTATCTTGCTGAGGAAGGCGGCGTCTAAATGGAACGGCTGAAGTATAAATTCAGTATAAATTCGTGGCCTAAACGTCGTTGCAACGGGTAGTATCGCAAGTACCTTTCAAATAGATCCGACTGGATCACCTAGGTTTAGAACCCATGATCTCGCGTGTCCATTCTAACTTTAGCGTGTGGAGCAAAACCTAAAGATGGAATTATAACTGTAAAATATCCCGCTCACTATTTCAGAGGAAGAGGTTAGAGGTTGTCGTGGAGCGTCTGGAGTCCATTTACTTTGCTAAATACGGATATTTGTTTCCTCTAACAGGTAGGAAGGATTACATTCATGTGCTATAGGATTACATTGACTGTTGAAAGAGTCGAAGTATACATGGTCACGAAACAATCGAACTGTTGATTTGTTAATAGTAACTCTTTTTAATATCTTTACTTTTTTAGATTTTAGTGTGTTAAGTATTTTTTTAGTTTCTAAGATCTCAGAGCAAAATTATGGTTTTAGGGATAATTTGTAACGCGCCCAGGGCAAATAATGGATGTATACGCTATACAAATAAATTATTATTATTGTTATTAATTATTATTATTATTATTATCATTATTATTATCATTATTATTATTATTATTATCATTATCATTATCATTAGTATTATTGATACTTTTCAAGCGTTCAACGCCAGAAACGACACTTAAAAATAAAAGTCACGGTGCTTTGTGTCGAAACGCCCATTTTAATGATGCCTTCAAAATGTAAAAAAAGAGCATCTGTCAAGAGAAACATGGCTTGATATAAAAGAGTGGTACACCTCAGAAAGTCGTAATTGATTCTAAATGTCACATTAGCAAAGTTATGGAAGAAAATGATTTTACTTTCCGTTCATTTGATGGTCCTTAATAGAAATCCTGGTGTTAAGTTATGTCATCTGCCGTTTCTGAAGCAAACCCATAAAAAGATCGCAGATTAGTGTCCATCTGGAGACATAACAGCTTAAACTACCGTGTGCAACGTAATAAGCAGTCTTACGTAAAGTACCAATAAATAGCTTTTATTCGGAGTGGTTTTTAATGGATTTTCGTAAAACGGAAAACCAAAGAAATTACTTTGGCCGATCACAAAGGACACAATCATCCCTTGATAGAATCAAAACAAGCGAAAAATGACTGTTATTAGTTTAGATTGGGTGGCAAAGGGGAGCAAATTTTGTGCACCTATCGCTTTCTGTAGTTATGCAAAACCAGTTAAAATCCGAATACTCTTGGACTTTCAAAAGAAAACTGCCCTTAAAAGTCTTTCGCCAGGCATCAAGCAATGCGAAACTTGGAGCTCAAAGTTGTTAAGCTTTCGTAAGTTTTCGTTTTCTCTCTGGAGGCCAAGTGTTCTTTTTATTATTAATCTATGGGTGACTGTATTCTCTTTACACAAAATTTCTTTCTTTTATAGACGAAAGGAAACTGGATCGTGTTCTACTTGAAACCGAGCGGAATCGGCAAATGGCCAACCAGATTGCGCAAAGAACTTTTACAGCATCTCACAGTTCAGAAAAAAATATTCTTCCCACAGGTCCTCAGGTAGTGGAGCTCACAGCCGGTTGTATTACAGCTCTTTCTTTTTGGAAGCTGTTAAACTAAATATTTAACTATCCTTCTCTCTCTGGTTTAGCCATAGTTTGGTCGGAATATCCGAGGATGACAACACTACACCAATTAGCCATGCTGCGATACGTTACGCTACGCAAACCACATCACGCAACTCATTCGATGAATTACAATCCTTTTCAGATATAGAAGCAACATTCATAGCGTTTTTAAGCCCAGAGAACAGTAGTTAAGGGGACCTAGGC
>NC_090896.1:27807611-27810111 GCF_036669925.1 Montipora capricornis
TGTGCCAGGAGGCATTTACGGATCTGCTGCTTGAATGCAAGATCTATTAAAAACAAATCGGCGGATTTCGCTTGCTACGCTAATTCTACTGGTGCTGACATTTTCGCTATCACTGAATCATGGCTGTCTGAAAGGGATATGGCCCATAAAGCGGAGATTCCGCTACCCGGGCACAAATTGCTTGAACAACAGAGAGTTGGAAGAAAAGGTGGAGGGATTAATACTTGTAGACTCTCTGGTCAAGACTGGGACGCCTAAAGCGTTGTTATTGAATGAAACTATCGATGCGCGGAAAGTGGACAGGGTCAAACGCAGGTCGTTCGAATTTGGCGAATGGATTTTAAATTACGGGTCTAGTAAACTAAGGGTGATTGTGATTTACCGCACTCCCTATTCTGCCGCCCATCCTGTCACTAGTAGCGTGTTTTTGGACGAGTTTTCGGTCTATTTGGAATCTGTTGTTATGTCCCGTGAGCCACTGCTGATCAATGGTGACCTCAATATCCATGTGAACGTTTCCAGAGACCCAGACGGTTCTCGCTTCCTGGAATTACTGACTTCGATGGGCCTTGAGCAGCACGTTGATAAGCCTACGCACATCTCTGGCCATACGCTGGATCTAATCATTACGCGGTGCTCGGACTCTTTGCTCGGTGTTAGGCCTATAACTGACTACTTGATCTCTGATCTCTCTGTTACTGTCTTATGCGATCTCCAGTTGGGAAAACCAGCCCCGAAAGTAAAACAAGTGTCCTATAGGAAAATCAAGGACACTGACAGGGAAAAGCTAGAGGCTGAATTGTCTCCCGATACACTTGACAAACTTGTCAACAGCTATAACACGACCTTAGCTCAAGTTCTCGACCGGCACGCGCCATTGTGTACAAAAGTGATACGCTCTAGACGTTGGTCCCTTGGTTTAACGAGGAAATCAAGGTAGCAAGGCGGGAAAAGCGAAAGGCTGAGAGGAAGTGGCGACGTACCGGCACAAGGGAAGACATGTTAGCGTATAAAGCAAAAAAAAAACAGTGTGAATGCTTTGATGAATGAAACTCGATGCAAATTCTATAATGACTTTGTCCAGGATAATAGTACCAATCAACTTAGTCTTTTTTCGGCAGTGAAGAAAATCCTCAACCAGAAGGACAACAGGGCGGTGTACCCCCCTGTGAATAATAACGTTAAACTGGCAAATCAACTGGGAACGTTCTTTGTTCAGAAAATTGAGACCATAGGTTCCAAGCTCGACAACATGGCGCAAGGGCTGCCATCCCCTCCCAATGACTACGCCACAGTACCACCTTTCCCGTTCAGCAAATTCAACCCCCTTACGGAGGAGAAGGTTCGCAAACTCATCAGAAGCAGTGCAAAAAAAAAGCTGCACTCTGGACCCCATGTCGACCCCCCTAGTGATGGATTGCATCGACGTCCTTTTACCGATCATGACGAAAATGATCAATCTATCACTCGAGTCTGGGTTGTTCTGTAACCCTAACCCTGACTGGAAGTGCGCACTCGTTTTCGCACTACTGAAGAATCCTGGGCTAGACCTCCTACACAAGAACTACAGACCTGATAGCAACCTGCAGTACGTTTCAAAGCTGATTGAGAAGGCGGTGTTTGAACAGACACACACCCATATGATGACTCACTCACTATACCCAGAGTTTCAATCATCATATCGTCAAAATCATAGCACGGAAACAGCTCTTGTTAAAGTTACGAACGATATTCTCATGAAAATGAACACTCAAGAGGTCACGTTGCTGGTCATGCTTGATCTTAGCGCCGCTTTTGATACGGTCAATCACAACATTCTGCTAAAACGTCTGAACGAGGAGCTTGGGATATGTGGAGTGGCCTTAGAATGGTTTAAGTCTTACCTGGTCAACAGAGGTCAGCGAGTCTCCGTCATGGGATCTCTCTCAGAGCGCTTCAGCTTGGACTGTGGTGTCCCACAAGGGTCCTGTCTGGGCCCCTTGCTTTTTGTTATCTATGCGTCCTAGCTATTTTCGGTTGTTGGGGATGAGCTTCCACACGCACACTGCTACGCTGACGACACGCAAATCTACCTGAGCTTCAAGCCTAACAGTATCACGTCCCAGGAGGATGCAGTTTGTTCGATGGAATGTTGTATCGAGAAAATCAGGCCCTGGCAGATCCAGGACAGACTCCTTATTAATGATGATAAGACCGAGTTTATGACTATTGGAACTCGGCAGCAACTTTGTAAATTGCAGGCTATGAACATTAAAGTAGGTAGTTCAGAGATTAGACCTAGCTCGCGAGTTCGAAATCTAGGTTGCTGTCTCGACCCCAACCTGCATATGTGTGACCACATAACAAACGTATGTAAGACAGCTTTTTACCACTTACACAATATCAGACGCATTAAGAAGTATCTATCGAGAGACAGCTTACTCCATCTGGTACACGCATTCATCACGAGCAGATTACATTACTGTAATGCTTTACTGTATGGCCTTCCCAAAGAACAAAT
>NC_090896.1:27855111-27860111 GCF_036669925.1 Montipora capricornis
ATGAGGGAATGAAGAAGGCGTTCGGCCCAAGTGCCATCAAGACTGCCTCACTCAAGTCAGCTGAAGGCGACATCATCAAAGACCGCAGCAAGCAGATGGAGAGATGGGCGGAACACTACCAAGAGCTCTACTCGAGGGAAACCATTGTGACCAATACAGCCCTTGAGAACACCCTTCTGCTGCCCGAGATGAACGAGCTGGATGAACCACCAACCATTGAAGAACTCCGCAAGGCCATTGACTCCCTTTCCAGCGGCAAGGCCTCAGGCAGTGACAACATACCCCCTGAAGTCGTCAAGGCCGCAAAGGAGAGCTCCCTCCTACAGCACCTTCACGAGCTTCTAATGCAGTGCTGGGAGGAAGGAGCAGTGCCCCAAGACATGCGAGACGCCAAGATCATCACGCTCTACAAGAACAAGGGCGAGAGGAGTGACTGCAACAACTACCGTGGCATCTCTCTCCTGAGCATTGTTGGCAAGGCCTTTGCCCAGGTGGTTCTCAACAGACTGCAACTTCTCGCTGAGCGTGTCTACCCAGAGGCGCAGTGCGGCTTCAGGGCCGCCAGGTCAACCATCGACATGGTGTTCTCAGTGAGGCAGCTGCAGGAGAAATGCCGGGAGCAGAGAAAACCCCTGTACCTGGCCTTCATTGACCTGACCAAGGCCTTTGACCTGGTTAGCCGTGAAGGACTGTCTGCCCTCCTCCAGCGGATTGGATGCCCCCCCCAAGCTTCTGAGCATGATTGTGTCCTTTCATCAGGATATGCGTGGGACCGTTCAATTTGACGGATCCTGCTCGGAACCCTTCCCCATCAAGAATGGAGTGAAGCAGGGCTGTGTCCTTGCTCCAACCCTCTTTGGCATCTTCTTCTCTCTGCTCCTCTCCTATGCTTTCCGGGACTCTGAAGACGGAATCTTCATCCACACTAGGAGTGATGGAGGCCTCTTCAATCTGTCACGTCTCCGGGCAAAGACAAAGGTGCAGAAAGTGCTGATCAGAGAGCTCCTCTTCGCTGACGATGCTGGAATAGCAGCCCACTCGGAGGCAGCACTGCAGCGGCTCATTGACAGCTTTGCAGCTGCCTGTACAGAGTTCGGCCTCACCATCAGCCTGAAAAAGACACAGGTCATGGGTCAAGACGTCAGCAACGACCCGAGCATCTCGATCGGCGACCACACCCTCGAAGTGGTGGACAAGTTCACCTACCTCGGGTCCACCATCTCCAGCAACCTCTCTCCTGATGCAGAGCTGAACGCGAGGATTGGCAAGGCAGCAACAGCATTGGCCCGCCTGACAAAGAGAGTGTGGGACAACACCATGCTCACCACAAACACCAAGATGAGAGTCTACCAGGCCTGTGTACTGAGCACTCTCCTCTACGGCAGTGAAGCATGGACCCTCTACTCCTACCAGGAACGCAGGCTGAATGCTTTCCACATGCGCTGCCTCCGCAGACTCCTTGGCATCACCTTGCAAGACCGCGTCACCAACATCGACGTCCTGGCCAAGGCAGGGATGCCCAGCATGTTTGCCATCCTGACCCAGAGACGTCTGCGCTGGCTTGGCCATGTCAGTCGATTGGTCGACGGCCGCATCCCCAAAGACATGCTGTTTGGGGAGCTGGCCACTGGCACCAGACCCACAGGACGTCCAGCCCTCCGCTACAAGGATGTGTGCAAGCGGGATCTGACGGCTGGTGGGTTCAACCCCTCTGACCTAGAGACAGCAGCCTCGGACCGATCTGGCTGGCGGTCCACCATACAAGCAGTCATCAAGGAAGCAGAGGAGAGGAGAGCAAGCCGCTGGGAAGAGAAACGCCTTCGCAAGGAGCAGCTGCTACAGTCAGCCCCATCCCAGACAGGAAGACAGGAGCCGGTCTTTACCTGCAGCAGATGCAACAGGCAATGCGGGTCCCGCATCGGCCTTTACAGCCACACCCGGCGCTGCAACACAAAGTGACAAGCCTGGGCGCAGTCAACCATGGTCTCTCGAGATCGACGGAGCCATCATATCATCATATACGCTTTGTCAGAGTCGGCTTTTAAGTTGCTTTAACAGAAAACAGACGCGACCATTCTTTACGTTCCAAGCGCATTTGCTTTCGTATTTTGGCGTGCGGAACTGCCTTGTGTGGAAAAGTTTTGTAACGAAGCGAAGCTATGATAATATGTTACGGATTCTGTTCCAAACGCAAGTGTTTTCAACAGCGTTTAATCTCTTTTCGCTCGGTTCTCATTGAAAGTGACAACACTTGTTCGTTTCATAATGGTAATAAAATCTTAAACCCCGTGTTTCAGTGTACGCACGTGATAGCGAATAGCTAATTGAGCATTGTCGATCAGGAACGCCGAGAAAGAAATGCCGGCAACAAAGATATCAATTGAACACCGCGTTTCCGCGTCGCGCATATTACTTCGAGCAAAAAATGACATAACACAAGAACTTTTATTATCTATACGCTAGCAAAACTGTAGTTTTTATTAACATTTACTCTTCGATCGAACTGACTCTTGCCTTCGATCGAACTGACTTTTGGTTTCGATCGAAACGAACATCGATCGAAACGACTTTCGATCGAAACGACCGGTCGAAACGAACTTTGCGTAAGCTTAAAACTTCAAAGATAAATCTTAAAATTTGAGATGCATACACAGATATGCTTTTCGGATTGAATCCTTTTTCTTTACTGCAGAAATAACTGTACTATTTGCTGCAAATCGTCGATGGACTACCCTGAAAATTGTATGTTCTGGCGCTACGTAGAAGCAGGTACAAGGCTATAATGGAAGACTTGTCAGGACCAATGTGAAATAAAATAGGAGAAGAAATAGTTTAAGTTTCCCATATGCATGAAATGTCTACTACAAGGTAGAAGCAATTAAGTTTCCAATTAATTTATAATGACTTGAGAGTTGAACGAAACCTATAGAGTTTAATTTGTATACGTTTGTTTATTTGAGCTTCGATTCATTATACACATACATGTACATCTGAAAAAAGGTCAGGAATAAGAGGCAGCACTAGTCTGATGTGTGGACCTTCAATTCAGAAAATTGTCTGGCGACTTTGAAAGAAGCAGTCAACGCTTTATTTTTCAATGTACATGCTTGTATAATTTATTCAAAGATGTTTATTTACTTTGTCTTTTTACCGAAATTGAGTGCTAAATTGCCTTTCTGTGACTTGGTATGCCTAAAATAAATAGAAATAATTATTTTTAATTGGCCACTACACTGTACTTGTCATTTCTATCTATACATGCAATAATGTCGGCATGCTCATTGGCTGAGAGCACGTCAATTTATCCCAAACAGTGTAAAAAGTTGAAATTGAGTGCAGAAAGTTGAAATTAGATTGATTGTCAGGCTCAGGTGAGATTAGTTAAGGCCGTCTGTTAGTAGAATAATCAACAACTCCTTTATGTATTGTTTTTGGTGAAAATGACAAATACGCATAAAATAGTTTTAAAAACCTTGTTTTCTGTTTATTTGTAAGTTTATTTTAGCCTGCTTCACGTCAGAAGGAAGCAATTGGAGGGCAAACAGTAGATGAACTCACCCCTCTTATAAAGCCTTCTCTTTAAAACCAACACAAAAACTAAGGTTCCTTTAGAACTTCTCCTTTTTCATTTACAGTCATAAACTATTTCAAAAAAGCTTGCCTTTTTTAAACATGAGGCCATACATCGTCTCAAAATTTCTCTTTATTATGGCTGCCATTAAATGAGAAAACCAAATGCAGCACAAGTGACTCAAACTCACCTAACATGCAACTTTTGAAAGCTAGTAGGTGAGGTTAGAAATGCTTTAGTTTTTTCCTTTACTCTGCTTGAAAAGCCTGCATGAACTACAAAATAGCCATCAATGAAACCACCATTGCGATGCTTTCCTTAATCAAAACCCAAATAAACAAAGCACAACAATGCAAAGGAATCTCTTTATCAGTTGTATTTCTTTCTGTGGGAGCAGTGGAAAAACATGAGAAGTTAAAAAGATTAACGTAAAATGACAAAAGGCTTGTGTTCTCGGTAAACAAATTTCTAGCTCCTGTAATTTTGTCAATAAATATTCACCGGTCAAAATTTAGATCAATACTGGTCAAGGTTGTCAATTGTAGGCGGGAACAGGACGCTGTGACATGCCGTGACACGTAAAAATGAAAAAGCCAGTCAAATTTTTGCATGTATATTATTAAAAATCAATCGCATGTTTTTTCTTGTGCAATATGGGATAAATCAGCACTTGTAGTTTTCTCAAAAACCACAAATTGCACTCAAAATGTGATTATCTATACTTAATATTACAATTTCTTAAGCTAAAAATTGAAATCCAAATGTTACATGTATGTGGTGAAATGTATCTCAAGTTAAATAAATTACTAAAGTATCAGGATAAATATATGACTATAGATGTATAAATTGCAAATGGAGACTGCTTGGTAACTTTCTTTTTTACTTTTTCTAAACCACTTAGAAATCTTTCATAAGTAGGATTTGTGATAGACAAAAATAATGATATTTGAATTGCATAATATTATAAAGTGTTAACTACCAGTATTTACATTTTTGACAATTTCAAATTCAAACTGTTTAATATAGAAACCTTCAATTTAATATTTGGAAGACATCAATTATTTAATCATAATATATATTTCCTAATTGTTCAAATAGGAGAAAAAGTATATGAAGAATAGGAACAGATTCGATTACGTCAAAACAAAGAAATAGTTTCGAATTTTTAAATCACAAGTTAATATTTTTGAAGTTGTTTCATCTCTCTTCTTGTGGAAAATCAAACAGTGATGGAAACATTATAATCATTACCTGCAAATATGACACTCGATAAAGTCAATAATAATTATATTGTGGAAACTTGCTAGTGGTTTTATTGATGTCAATAAAAATTCCAACATAAGATATGTATGCCTGGTGAAAGGAATAAAGTATCAACACACAGGAGAATGACAGTTATACAGATTTTGGTTGTGTCTTGTGTACCAGT
>NC_090896.1:27890111-27917611 GCF_036669925.1 Montipora capricornis
GTCCGATAGAGCAATTTGCAGTTAGCTTTTTTGCAGACTATTTAAAGAAGGAGCGAGTGAGTTTTACTCAAGAGCGTGTTTTGTTATCTTTAAAATGAGTTTATTACCAAAGTTTAAAAAACTAAAATACCTCAAAACGGGACCGGACATTACAAAATAATTAAACGTGTGAACGTGTGAGACAAAGGGCCCCTGCTGGCACGACGTCTGAAAGTCTAACCATTTGCGGATGTTATTACAAAGGCAGCACTTTCTCCTCAGTTATTTAAAGACCCTGAGTGTTGGTCCGGCCGGAGTCGAACTCACGACCTCCCGCGTGACAGCCCGGTGTTCAACCAACTGAGCCACCGGTGGAAATTCGTTGTAACTACCATGTTTTATCACATTTTTCCAGTATTACGTCAACATCCATTTACTATATATATGTACATAGAAGCAATTCAATGTAAACTCTCATTGTACCTGAAGAAGGCTAGTTTGGCCAGCCGAAATATATTACACCACTAAAATCAAATCTACGTTGTATCGGCTCTTGCTTAAAATATTTAGTTTCTCAACTTGTAATTACGCCGATAAGATCAAGCCACTGATCCAACGTACACGGACAGGAAGATTGCCCACGGTTGCTTGCTTCAAAACTCTGTAGTTCAATACCACCCAACTCAGTGCCTTCTGTTTTTGTGTAACACGTACCACAGGCAACCCATTGTACGCTCATGGTAATGGTAATGAATTTATATAGCGCATTTTCTATTTACATATTCAAATGCGCTTTTACAAGCAAGGGATCTATGGGTGAGACCGGACATCTATGGGTGAGGTCGGACATCAGCATATGTCATATGTCATGGAGCGTCTTTTTATATTTTACCCTGAGGGAGTCTTTTACTGTGTAACCGCGCATCCCCAAGGGTAACATGAACCCTGAGCTGAACCAAACCCAAGCAATTTACCCTCCGGAAGGCTCCAAACCCAAGGTGTGTGTAACCACAGCTATTGTAGCGCTCATTAAAACTTTAGTAGTAAGTTTTGGTACGGTTCCTTTGAAGCAGTTGTTTCATTTGTCAATCAGCAATTTGCATTTTTTAGTGGTTTTTAGAGAGACGAAAAGACAATGGAAGAATCAGAAAGTGAAATAAATTTACAAGAATTGTCAAATAATGATCAAGATGAAGCCAAAAAGAAAGAAGCCAAAGAGAAAGAAGAGAGAGAAGAACAAGGTAGGTTGATACGGAGTTCCCGCAAATGTTCATGATGAAGATTGAATATTGGCTTGGGACACGATATGCAAACAAAAGATATAGTGATTTATGTTACTTTGTTGTCGACCATGTAAAGTTGTCAATAGCTTCCAAAAATGTAGGTACTAACAATGATTTTCCCTTTTCAAAAAGTGAACTATGTTTGTGGTCAATGATAAACCCGGTAATTGTTCTGACTTTGTGTGGACAAATCTTTCATTTTGTTATTGCGACAATCTATTGTCTACTAGGAGCGTGTTTCTAGCCTGCGTATGGTAAGCGTTGCCGTATGATCGCAGAAATGTTCGCATTTTGGCAGCATAATAGGGACCTCACGAAAGAAATCAAGATATCACAGTTTATTGCCTGGCATCAGTATCGTGAAACTTTCTCCACTGAGTGACTCTCATCCTGAAGGTACACCCACTGAATCAAAATGCGCTCTTTTATAACTGTTTTTAAAGCAGAGGTGACTGAGTCTTTTCCTCCTTAGAGTCTCGATTGATGGATACGATTGTGACAGGGGATGTGGAAGAAATAACAGACAGGCTTAACCCACGAGCTTTAACAAAATGCAAGAACAACACATTGTATATGGCAATGAAGGTAGATGACATATAAAGCCTCTTAATAAGACTCCCAGGTGAAACGTTTCGGGATGCCCGTGGAAAAAATTCGAATTAAACCGATATTAAATGCAGACAAATTTGGGTACTGCTCGAGTTTGATTTGACCTTTAAAAGATACCATTTAAAAACGGACAGACAGTATACAACCCTAAACGATACCTTGACGGTTAAACTTCGTAACGTTTCGTCTTGTACACCCTAAGTAAGACCAAAATCAGCGATTTACACCCCTGCACGAGACGACGAGTATCCCCAAGGATAAACCTACTTTGATAAATAAAGTATTTATCGTCAACCAGCAGATACGTACGGAAGACCCTACTTTAGATGTTTTACTGTGATCTAGAGAAATTTTTTGCAGTGGTAAGATTTCTAATATCTTTGTGATATGTCAAAAATACCTAGAATACGAGAGAGAAATTGTGAACAGCTGTAAGATGTGACTTTCCTCCGAAAAAAACACTCGTAATTTTAACATATTACTGATATGATAGCACCAAACGGTCTCGTCCGCGTAGCAGTCGTCATTTAGGAGCCGAACACATAAACTATATATACGTTACGCCGTTTGTTTGCGAGATGAATGTTTATCTCTAGGAGGCTTGACACATTACTGTGTTCATTTGTTAGGCAAGCAGTGAGCTGCGTCGTAGAGCAGACAAGAAGGAACAAGACGAGGAAGAGTTTACAAAATTGGCCAACTCTGTGGACGAGTTTTCTTGCTCGCTGTTAAATCCCGTAAAATCAGATATAGAATTCCGCCACACTTTTGCCGATTCACTGGATCAAGTCATCGATGATGCTATAGAAATGGAGCAAAAAAAGGTAAGAAACCAAAGCGTTTAAACTCGGTCGGCTTAAGAATGTTTCAGCGTAAGTTGCCCAGTTCAAATCACCCTCGCTCATAACACAAAAGAACTTTCCCTAAGCATGTCCTTGTGGTGTTCACCGTGGAGATTCTGTATGCACAACCTGACCCGACCGTAGTCCATTTGCAACTTCATGGAAGTTTGCACAAGAAATTCAAGGGGAGAGGTGGATCGCACTTGAAACTGACGGAGCCAAGAGTCTGAATATATGGCGGGCTTTTTGTCGGATGTGTGAGTATGGCAATCCCAGTTACCGTTAAACGGTTAACGCAAAGAAACAAACAGAAATAACAACAATAACAAGAACTCTAACAGCAAGAACTGAGAACCACTGAAACGAAACTACTTCTGCAATAGATTTGTTTCACTTTAAAGTGCCACTACGATGAAAATTTTGCATGTCCTTTTTTCTTTAGATTTTGAAAATAGACGTACTAAATAGGTATCATGCCAATTTTTATCTCAAAATTCCCACGGAAAGTATGATTATTGTAACGTAGTTTTTCAGTTTTCGCTGTCCGCCATTACTCGAACGGAAAATGACCGTGAGCGAGGAAAAGGGTTGGGTCTAGCTGGATCGCCTGGGGTCTGACGTCATATGCGCAACGCTCAAAATAAGCGCGGCTAATTTCCTATTTCGTCTATTAGATGCGAGAGATCGCCGAGTTGCTTTTTACTGATATTATATACATTACTCCTTGATCGACTTGTTCGCTTTGTCAAACGCCCGCGAAGCAATGCGCGTATGACGTCACTAGCCAAGTCTTGCGTGAAGACCGCTTACAAAATAATCGCAGGCTTCTCCAATGACGTCCGAGTAATGGCGGACAGATTTTTAGCGGTTTTTGCCTGGCTATTTCCCGACTTATCTCGCTTCTATCGTTCCAAATTTAAATGCACTGTTTTATTTTGAACATATTGACTAGCTTAATTGACGTTGAAAAAATTCGAAAAGAAAACCAAACATTTTCGTCGTAGTGGCACTTTAAGAGTACTTTAATTACGTGCATTAATTGACGAATTCTCTTTTTTCCATTGTAGATTTTAGCACATCCAGTGCTTCATGGCTTAATGAACAACAAATGGTTCGGTGTATTCCGCACTATGAAAAGATCGTCCTGGCTGAGTATTCAATATTGGAAGTGGTGTCTTCTCAACATCTGGTGTGTGTTCGACGTGCTGCTGTTTCCAGTTCTCTTTGTTCTGTTTTACATTATTCACATCTGCAGAGCTAAGTGGCAAAAAACAAGAGGTAATTTATTGCAACGCTCTGCTAATCAGTACCGACGTATGGCTAAAACTCCGAGTTCAACACTTACTCGTTCGAAATAACCCTTGGAATGAAGTAAAGGTAGCATTCTTCAGACACTGGAGATCGCTTGGGAAGTCGCGGAAATGTTCTCCAAAGCTCCATCGGAAGTTCTCGAAACCTATCCGGAGTGGAATTAATTCAGGAGATATATATTACGTGCTTTCATAGAGTTTACTTTTAGTGCCACAAATCAGGTCTTTCAAAGTTCAAATGAAAATTTCGCCAACACTACTTTTTTTTTTTAGTTGAATAAGTTAGGAAATGAGCCTCAAGGCTAGACTATTACATTAAAATTCTGAGTAATTTTTCGCGATTTGGTGTTGGATCATTGTAACCATGAGATAGTCGTCGCGAGCTTGCAAAGATCAAAACCTCTTTATCTTTGTATAAAATTTGGGAACCCCATGTGCTGTCAGACTTGGAGACAAAGGCATGAATTTTGAATGATGTTTGCAAGTTGACGATACCATCTAAATTTAGAAAGTGAGTGAGTAAATTTATTAAGGCCCGTTCCAAACGCCGCTCCATTCATGCACCGAGCCTAACTGACGAGTTAAGAGCGGCAGAAGAGCGGCGTTTGAATCAGTTTGCCGGGTTCGGCAGGTTAGTTTTGGAGCGGCCAACAACGTTAAGTTCGACAGGGTCTGTCGCAGTATGCGACGTTGGAGCGGCGGCTGATTCATACGGCGCTCTTGTCATGTGCCGACCCTAACGCATAAATTGTGATAATTTATAATCTTATACCACAATACCCTCCGAAGTTTTACCTGTACCTGGGCCCCTTTACCATTGTATGGATTTCAGTTTAGTTCGATCCAGGTACAGCGTATGAATCAGCCGTCGCTCCAAAGTCGCTCTTTAGTCGAACTTTATTGAGTTAGGTTCTGCACATGAGCGGAGCGGCGTTTGGATCGGGCCTAAGCAACAAAATTGCGTATCATCCGCAAATAAATCCTGATAGATTTAAGAATGTATTTTTTTAATAAGCTTATTTTTAAATATGATCTTTAGTTTATTTATTTATCCATTTATTTTTGGATAGTGTAATTCTTAAAATTTTAAGACATTTGTAAATGTAACTTAAGATATGTCTGTCTTAAGAGGAATACAGATTATTATTATTATTATTATTATTATTATTATTATTATTATTATTGTTATTGAAATCTTAATGATATCACAATGAGTACAAGTTCATGTTTAGGACCTGAAATACTCTAGCCTTAATACAACTATAAGATGTTGTATTCTTTCACCATAGATGTCGCCATTGTCTTTCTCGTCAATGCAACTTCTGAGGTCGCCCCAGAGGCGTTTCGCGTTATGAAAGACTCCATGAAATATATCATCAACAAATATGGCAATGATCGAGCCAAGTACCACATCATCATCCGACATGAGGACGACAACAGCTTTCTTCAATCGCATAAAATTTGTTTCAACACCAACAGTATCAATGTAACGGCACTTACAGAGGCCGTTGAAAAACTTCAAAGGAGAAACGAGGCTCTTCCAGCTCTTCACGAAGATCTACAGAAGGCTAGTGAAGCTTTTGAGAGCAACACACTTAAGAAAGACGCAGAAAAGGTAAGATTATCATCATCATCGTTGTTGTCGTCGTCATAAAGGAACTTAAGCAACGGTAACGGCGAGGGCAACGAGAACGTCACAAAATTGCATATTTGGTGAGTAAAAACAATAACTTTGCACGCCCTGCATGTGCGTTTTTCATTTTTGTCCATTTTTTTGCCGTCGTCAGCAAAACAACGACTTGAAATAGCCAAATTTCAGGTTTTATGAAGAAAGTCAACACTTCGAGATAAATTTTCATTTTCTCTCGTAAATTAAAGGCCGTTCCGATTAGTGTCATTCTTGAGGAACTATTACACCCTTGTCATATGAAAAAGGTTGAAATAGTCACGAATTGATAAAAATAACGCAGATTTATATTCAGAGATGACGTTCTCGTTGCCGTGGCCGTCGTCGTTGCTTAAGTTCCCTATAAGCAGTAACAACGGCTACGCTGAGGACAACGCCTTGTAAAAAATGGATTTCCATTTTACAATCGAATCTCTCAGATGGCCAGATCAGATCAGTTCGCCTATCGGTCTGAAAACTCGATCAGGCTATTGTAATGACAGCGTTCAATTCCAAAAGAAAGTACGAAAAATCGTCGTGGTTCACGTCCTCCAAAATATGCAGAACGTGCAACCTCGTCCCCAGGGCTTTTTTTAACCTGTCTTTGGGTGGGGCGCCCCACCCAAGGTCATTAAAAAGCGCCCTGGGGACAACGTTGGGACCTTACGCAAGGAGGACTGCGATGCCAACGAGAACGTCGCCTAAAAATATCATTTCCAGTTATTGTAATAATTTCGTGATAACTTCAAGTCGTTCGGAATGGAAAGTGTGTATCAGAGATAACACACAAACAGCGGTGACAAACATCAGATATAAACGCATCCTTTTTGAAATTATCTTTTACTTGAAGTTTCGTACGCTTCTGTATACATCTTCAGAAGTGACAGTTAGTGACGGTTAATACAAAATTGGAGTTTTAAATATATAGGATTACTAACTAATTAACTATTAACTATTAAGTAACAATAGAGGTGACAAAAAAAAAAACTAATAAAGACACAGCCTTTCGTTGCTGACATATTCATTTAAGGTCGGCTTTAAATCTTTGATCAACTGTGCCTCTTCTATTTTACAGTGAGTGTCGCCCTTTCGCTAAAACCTCAAAATAATCCCATTTTAAACTGTGACCAGTTGATGTTACATGGTCCGCAAGAGCCGACGTCTGATGACCATTAATTAATGCTTTAAAATGTTCAGTTTTTCTGTCATACAATCGTCTTTTGGTTTTTCCGGTATAAGAATCATTGCAGTCCCAACAAGGAGCTCAATGCACCCGTAGAATTTATTAATACACGACAATTTGTTTACTAGCGATTTTGCTTTGTAGCCCTAAATAAGGTAAAACTAAGAAAATTTTCTTTTTGGGAACTGTGATGGATGGGGTCGATATGACATTAATTAAGTTGTAGAAATAAAATTGGCGTGAACGGTGTGGTTGTTTGGGAAGAACATTAAAAACATCTACAATATTGTGGTAAGGTTCTCACGTCCTCTATATAACCTCAAATTTAGTCAATTCACGTCGCTGTCAGGACGAGGAAGGCAAAGAAATGTACCAAAATTAAATGCAAAACGCACGCTCAGGTCGTGCTAAGCCTTTATTTTTTGTTCATTAGGCTCATTGTTTTGTGGCGGTCTCGTAGACGTTGTCGTCGTATCATAGGTCTCTAATAATCATCATTAACTCCAACATCACCATCACTCTCATCTTTATCTGCCCTATCTCCTGTCTTATTTTTGCTCGTCGAGAAAGAGAACATCCATCCTCCTCTTAGTTCCTCTGACTTTTGTAGAACGGAAGCCCAGTCTGAAGTAGCTGGGTGTAACATTTCAGTCCGATCCGTGTAACTGGGATTTACATCTAGATAACATTCTTTCGAAAGCTAGCAGTCGTCTGTATATCTTAAGTGTTGGTAAGTTCTATGGATTACCGTTGGATCATCTTTATCTTCATCTTCTTTTCATTAGTGTTATTTTACCTATATTTACATATGCTGTGTAGGTATGGGGCTGCACGTATTCATAAGTACTTAAGTTGTATTGACAGGCTGTTCAAAAAAGCTTTTGAGCTTGGTTACTGTAATGAGCTCTTTTCCATTGAAAATATTGCCCTGAAAGACACGAAACTATGGGACAAGATCACCCACAGTAATTCAACCACGGCTTTAGATTGTCGGTGATTTCAGGACAATGTTTTCAATGTACTTTTATTTTCTCTTTGCTCGTTTATCGCGTGTTTTTTATATGATATGGATGATGAGGATGTTTCCGGGAGCTGACAACATGATTGCTTTTTCGTGGCTTGAAATAGATACCTTTAGGAAATTGAGTTTTTATAAAGAGCATTGTACCAAGACGGTTATTTTTTGGAGTCGATGTAAGATCGTGATTGTTGTGAGACTGTGATTAATGCTCCCAACCCAAGAACAGCAAAAAATTACACAGAGGCAAGTTTGTGGGATAAAGGGGTTGGGGACAAGTGCTCCAGAAAAATAACTACTCGCACAGGTCAAGTCTACAAACTAACTCTATCCAAGTAATGGTGCTAAGGCTGAAGGAGAGGAAAATCCTCTCAGAGAGGGGACCATACTCCCCCAACCCTCTCCGGGGGTCGTAATCCCCGCAAGAGAGGTCCTTATATCTTATCCTAGTTAGCTGAAGAAGTCAATCCTCTCTAGAGTGGGGTCATAATCCCCCAATCCTCTCCAAGGGGTCAAGATCCCCAATGAAAGAGGTCCTTATCCTAAAAGATTTTCACCTAGTTGCTATGGTAACAATGTTATAAAGCTGCACTGGGGCCCAGTACCCCAGAATAGAAGAAATAAGTGAGTCTATGGGGCAAAGGGTGACCTGTATGGGAGCACTTCATCCCCAAAAATACACACAGTGTATTCCCCAAGATGAGCCACAAACAAGATTGACATTTAACCCTTCGATTGTTGTACTGCCAAGAGTGATCAATATGCTATTTCTCTTTTAGAACAAAGGGAAGACATGTATAGAAGAAAGATAAAATGAAGGATACCATTGAGTAGGGGGTTGTGAGAACAATCCACAATCAAATCTTTAGGGATATGATGACAGTGAGTAATGAGAATCCGCATACAGATCACAAGGGCAGAAAAAATAAACAATTCGAAAGTCTGTTAACTAAACTAGAACTCCCTGTTCTAGTTGCGAGATGGTGTGTAGTATAGAACCTAATTAACTGTGTCCTGGAAAAGTCTAGTAGAGACTTCTGACAGAAGGGAATCGGGACATTGAATGTATCTCTCATAACAAGCAGAAGTCCAGCGCCCTAAGATCTTAAGTAACCAGGGGGGGAAGGCCCACGGATGCAGCAGTGGTAGCTGCACCTATTCTATAGCTGTGACCTGCATATTGGTAAGAATAATATTATTGGTAATATTAACTAAGCTTGTGTATCCTTGCATTGGCGAAAACCTTCGTAATTCTAGGTAGATTCAGTTGATAACATCTTGGTATGATAGAAACGCTTGGATGGCATCAGAAGCAAGAGGAAATAAGAACTGAAAGACACTGGCAAAAATGTTAGCATCTGAAGCCAAATTCTGGTTGTGAATAAAATTTAGAACAATATACCATACCGTAAACACAAGACCCGACAGGCAAATACCAACACAATACAGAAAAACACAAGCGCAGTGGGGTAAGCATGGCAGACAGTACACACATTGTCACCGCAACAAGTTGCAATACCCCTATGCTGCAAAAGGTATATGTTAAGGGGCAGACATATTGAAAACAACCTGTGGCTGGCGTGGCAACAACACACTAGTACTCATGACCACACGTAATTCCCATAAGAGGAGAGAAAACCACCATGACTGGCAATGCTACAGCCGATGGTGTAAATCAACAATGACAATGATTTTAATGCAGAAACACATTCGAAACAAACAAAGATCAATGATATAAAATGGTGCTCAGTGGAAAAGCATCAACAAAGGAACTATTAAACAAGCAATGCAAATTGAAAGAAAAATACACCCGACAAATGAGGGAAAACAAAGGGGCATAATTATCACACAGGATAAAAATTATAATAATAATGCAGAAACTCAAAGAAACAAAACGAAGATCAATGATATAAAATTGCACTGTCAAAACATCGAAGAAAATACTGTTGACAAATGAGGGAAAATGAAGGGAAATATAACATGGAATAATATGAATTGTTACAGTATTCATGCAGAAACACAGAGGAACAAAACAAATATCAATGATATAAAATTGATATGGCAAAAGGTACATGTATCATCGAAGACAATACTGTTGACAAATGAGCGAAAATAAAGGGAAATATAACACGGGACAATAATATTACAGTAATAATGCAAAAACACATACAACTGTAGGAATGAAATAAATATCAATGATATAAAATTGAAGGTCAAAAGCATCATAAAAGAAACATTCACTGGTAAAAAAGCCATGCAAATTGAAAGAAAATACGATCAGCAAATGAGCAAAAACGAAGGGAAATATCACACGGGATCCATGTGTTGCCACCTGAATGCAATAATAGTGCTGAAGGCCTGAAGGGCTGATGGTGATAAAGGCATGGCATCAGGAACAAACTCAATGGACGCCGGACATGGTCTGGTGTTGAAAGGTGACACCTTTCGAATCGTTAATGGCAGTCTGATTCAACATCGCTTGAACTGAACTGCAATTCAACCTTTCTTTTTCGTGTAAACACTCGCTACGTCCGCCATATTTATTTAGAATGTACTTAAACCAATCAGCGTGTTCGTATGAATGGGCTAATCAACAAAGGTGTTAGTTTAGCGTTGGCCAGGGTCTTCTCCAGACGAGCCGCCATTTTGAAAATCGCAGGGGAGAAGACCCTGGGGACGAGGTTGCTCTGGCAAAGCTCTGGCAAGTTCCAATGACGGTTCCAATTTAACAGCCCGCGATTCACGGACTTCCGATCGTTCTGCGCAAGCTCGATCCTTTTTCAACATGGCGGACCAAGCCAAGATCGATCTCTTCCACGGGGCGCTAAATTTTGGAACGGAAATGCTAGATTTAAACAACATTACGTTGAAAGAAAAGCAGTACGAGGTTTTAAAGCTATTAGTAGTCGAGAAGAAAGATGTGTTGGCCGTATTACCGACTGGCTATGGTAAAAGTTTGATCTACCAGCTTCTACCACCAGTGTGCAACTTCATGATTAACAGAGGAAGATCCAACGCCAATAACTCGTCTGTTCTCGTTATTTCGCCGTTGAATGCCTTAATACAGGATCAGGTTTTGAAGATGAGAGAGGGGAAACTGAATGTCTGTGTTTTAAAAGGAGATCGCTTGACAGGATCCGGAGATGACGACAGGGATGAAGTTGCGTTGAATGTGCCCACTGAAATGTTGTTAAATACAACATACGACCTCATTTTTACACATCCGGAGGTCGTGGTGGACAATAAAAAGGTTTCTCAGCTATTAAGAAATCATTCTTTCAAACGGAAGGTGCGAGCGATTGTTGTGGATGAAGCCCATCTTGTGATCGATTGGTAAGCATTCGATTCTACTTTTGTGGATATAAGAGATTAATAATAAGTAATTAGAAAAACTTGTCACCGACGTGGAAGTTGAATTAAACTTAATCCTACTACGTAGTACACAAAGTAGAGAATTTAGTTTATTTTAATCGTCTGAAATGTGATTAGCTTTCTGTACATTTCTTTCATAATTTTGGAACTAAGAACTACTGTAGTATCTGTCTCTATACCAATAAACTAATTGTCTTATTTCCTCTTTCTTTTGTTTGTGGTAGGGGTTTCATTTGGGTCCTTGCCCTCTCAAAAATTATGTCCGATATAAGTCATGAGATGTGGAAGAACTATTAATCTCAGTTAAGACTCCCATAAGAAGTATGATTTTGTCTTTTTAATTAGCAGCTTATTTGAAATGAACAATAAAAAATTTGTAATATTGTTATATTCTCTTTCTCCTTGATGTTGCCGTAGATCGGCAAACACTTGGATTAAAGTTTACAAGAGCAGCTCAAGGCCTCAGTGAAACGGTTTATTGAGACTCCCATACTTACAAAACAAAGCATTAAATAATTATCCTCAAGTCCCAAACACCTGTCTTTTACGAGGCATCATTGATGTTTGCTGAACAATTAATGTGTTGGAACTTCTCTGAAAGCCAGAGTATATTGGCTGAAAAAGGATTGCTCAGCAGTTCCCACACTCAATAAAATCTGTCATTGGATGGTTGATTAACAGTTGTGCAAGGTCACTCTCCTACAGTACTCACTGGGAGAGGTAAATTAAAAAATCATGCAATCAGTGGAATATGTTCCTAAAAAACATCTTCACCAATTAGTCAAGTTCAATAATTGGATCAAAGTCATTGCAATTGTCTGCATGTACTAAAAGGCAAAAACATACAGTAAATCTGTTCTCTGACTTGCACTTCAGTTTCATTTAGCTTGCCTGTTGAAATGTTTCTTTTTCTTGTTGAAATAGGAAGGATTTAGGCCAACCTACTCAAAGCTTGGTTTACTTGCTAGTATATTTCCTGATACTCCACTGCTTGGCTTAACTGCCACTGCTACCAAAGCTGTACAGAAGAAAATTGAAGATTCTCTTGGCATGATACATCCTACAGAGGTCCTGGTTAACCCAAACCGCAGCGATATTTTTTTCTCATCTTCAAGGCGAGGAAACTGTGCAGATGAACTTGGCAACATATTAGACGCTTTGATTTCAGATCTGCGAGCCAAAAGGTTGGATTTCCCATTAACCATTGTCTATGGTTCACTTGAGGTTATTTCATTGTGCTACTCCTACTTTAGTGCATGAAACAGACTTTACACGCAATTCCATGGGCAGTACCCAGAACATGAAAGAGAGCGAATTATTGATGGCCTTGTTAAAGGTAACTTTAAGATAAGAGTTATTTTTGCAACAGTTGCCTTTGGTATAGGTCTAGACATACCAAACATAAGGCAAGTTTTCCATATTGGTGTGCCCTATTCGATGGAAGAGTATTTTCAAGAAGCTGGACGAGCTGGGAGGGATGGCCTTCCAGCAAAAAGCCATATTTACTTCAACAGTTATGACATTTCAAGAGGGAAAAAACACTAATCTCAGGTCATGAGAGATTATGTTAAAAGCCAAACATGCAAGAGAGAAATGATTTTAGGCTATTTTGGCTTCCAAGTGCCAACAAAAAATGATGCTCTCCACAATTGTTGTGATTACCATCAACATATTTGCAGTTGCGACGACTGCATAATAGCAAGTGTTTCAACTATGTTCCAAGACTCCATGCAAGAGGACCAGACAGGCGTCTCTACAGAGGCAATGTTCCAACAATTACCGCCACATTCAGCCGAGAGATTAAGAGAGGAACTGAATTCATTCCGCTTGTCTCTCCCAGGGCGTGGAAGATCTGCTGTTGGAGGCACTGGGTTAAGCAGTGGAATAACAATTAGCCTTATTAATGACATTGTGAAAAATGTGAACTTTTTCACTTCAGCTGAGGAAATTGCGATGCATCTTCTTCCTATCTATAGCAAAAGACAAGCAGTTGTTCTTTGGAACATTATCAAAAAATACAAAACTCAGTGAAACATGTAATTATTAAGTAGATTTAATAAAACCCGTGCTTTAAGAATGGAGGTCAAGGAGGCTCGAACCAGTGTCAATGCTTGCAAGTGACAATCTTATTAGAAGGTTCAGCACCACAACGTTGTATGATGTATTGGCAATTTATTGTGGTACCAAATGAAACACGAACTATTGCTAAACAAGATGCAGTCATTATTATGACGTAATATGTCACCGTGGCAATGGGCAAGGTATGGCACGCCATTTGTAGCAAAATTCAATCAAGTGAAATGTTTATGCAATCCAATCACTTTTGCGTGATTCCATTTAATCCAATCTTCCAAATACATTTAAACAATCTGAAAAAGCATTTAATTCAATCCTACGATTCTCAGTTCAATTTAATCATGACTGAATATTCATTCAATGCAATCATGAAAATATGTATTCAATTCAATCATGGCAACTATTCATTCAATCCACTCACCATAATGTGTATTGAATTCATTCGCTAAAATATCAATTCAATCCAATCATGTTTCTTTTTTCAATTCAATCTGCGCAATATTTGTTCAATCCTTTCATGAACATATTCGTTCAATCCTCACGAGAAAGCATTCAATCATCGAGCCATTTCATTCAATCTTCCTGGGGCGAGCGCGGCCAACCAAACCTTATTAGACAAGGTAAAGGAAAGGACTAAGGATAGAAAACAACATAACTTGGAAATGGCGGACATCGATGCGTTTAATTTAGAATTTGATCTTCCCAAGTTTTTGGAGTCCGTGCTTCAAAAAGCAGAAAATATTTTACACAATGTTAGTGAGCAAACCCAAGTAGCCGCAGAAGTGCATGCTGAAGTAGCAGATCAAACTGTTTCTTTGATTCGGACATTGCAAGAGACAAGTGACATTCAAGCATCAGACACGATGGCCTTGGATTCACTTGCAGGCTCTTTCACAAATGTGCTGACATTGTTACGGAATCACATTGCTACCAGCGCAGTAACTCCAACAACTCTTGCTACGTCATCTGTTACAATAACAAAGAAGTGGAATGCGAAACCCGGGCGACCGTGTTTTGAAATTCCCGCAGAAATGCTGGAGGAACTGAGGACATTGGGATTCAGCTGGACGAAAATCGCCGAGTTACTGGGTGTTTCGAGATGGACTGTGGCAAGAAGAGTGGACCAATACGGTCTTGGCGATGTAAGATGAAGATGAAGAGCTAGATGAAATAATAAGCACATACATAGCAAATCACGGCACTGCCATTGGGCAAAACTATGTTGGTGGTCACCTGAGGTCTCTCGGATTAAGGATTCAGAGAAGGCGAGTAAGGGAGAGCATTGCGAGAGTGGACCCTCAAAACACTGCATTAAGGTGGGGGGTAGTGGTTTCTCGTCGAACATACCATGTTCCCTGGCCAAATTCACTGTGGCACTTGGATGGCCACCATTCAATGATAAGATGGAAAATTGTCATACATGGATGCATTGATGGATTCTCCAGACGAGTTATTTTTCTAAGATGTAACTCAAACAACTTAGCTGAAACGGTTCTTGAACTCTTTCTGGCTGCAATACAGAGGGATGGAAACCTCTGGCCCTCTAGAATTCGTGTTGACAAAGGTGTCGAAAATGTACTGGTATGTGATGCAATGGTGCAAGCAAGAGGGCATGGTAGGGGGAGCTTTATTGCAGGCCCCTCTACTCACAATCAACGAATAGAGAGGCTGTGGAGAGATGTTTTTAGATGCGTGTGCCATCTGTATTATTACATTTTTTATGCGATGGAGTATTCGGGTGTTCTTGATGTCACAAACAGCATCCATCTTTTTACCTTACACTTAATCTTTATTCCAAGGATCAACAAAGCCTTGGCTGACTTCACTGAGGCATTCAATAATCACAATGTTCGCACTGAAAGTAAGTGGACACCAAATCAAATGTGGACAAATGGAATGATGCACCCTGATAATCCCTTATCACATGATCAGCTAGATGATTATGTCAGTGACCTTGCGATGTATGGTTATGATGCCCAAGGGCCATCAACCATAGACAGTGACAATAATGTTGTTATTGAGCCTGTGCTCCTAGATAACAGTGATGTGGTCAAGTCATTTGTACTCGAAAATATTGACCCACTAAGCCAATCATGTCAAATGGGAATAGATTTGTACATGGAGGCACTAGAGCTGGTTCTTCTTAAAACTGAAGAACTCAATGCACAGTGAAATTGTGTAGATGGACGCAAAGACGATATGGCAGCAAGCTTACTGATAGCCTGCATAACGCATTTCCCATGCAAAAGCTGACTTTTCTAATTAACAATTAACAATGGTAACCAAGCAAAATAACGTGGAAATGTTCATGTGAGCTTCTGGGTCTTCAATATGGTAACTTGATGGGTACATTAAGCCTCTCATCCGTTAAAGCCTTATGAATGATCATATCATAATAAAATTAACTGTGTCATGCCATCAAAGTGGACAGGCAGTCGAACTTTTTTTTGGTTTTTTGAATAATATTAAAGCTCACATGAACAGTTCCAACCTAATTTGCGTGGGGCATCATTCTTCAATGATATCATTTCCAGCACAGAGAATGATACAACAAGATCCCCTTGATACGGAATTGGATTATTTTCTGAATAATGCTCAACAAGGTTTGCTGATATTGGTAACATGGTTAACTGCCTGCTTGCAGTCCCTTCTTGACACCTGCTGTCTGTAAGATTAAAGCACACCAGAATGTTGCAAATGGTTTTGCACTGAATTGCAAAGAATACATGTATAATGTCAACAGTTTTTGAAGCCAATAAAAAGGAACAATTCATTAAAAAGTATGAAATGCAATGACAAGTCATTAAGCTACATGTGTAATAATGGTTCTCCAATAAACTACAGTACATAGTATTAGTGTAGTTTTCGTGTAACTCTTTCAAATCTAAACACTGGTGATGAAAATCAAATGCAACGGATTCCTCGTTAAATGCATAAAAACTTTAGTATCAGTACTGAAAATAGTTCCTAAGGTCTTCTACGCTGCCTGTAAACGTTAAGGTAAAACATCTACATTCTTCCACACATTCCACTTAAGGAAAAATCTTTTAACTTGGGCAGAAGCATGCAAACACTAGCTACCATGCCAGACAGTTTACAAACTGGTCTTCTAACTCCTCCAGTTTGAAGCTGTTTTAGAAAGGTAAAGCAGAGAAAATCCACTTCTTGTGACTCAGAAACAACATGGCTGCCATGTAATATGTTCATTCTTGCATAACATAAGGTAATTTTGAAGAAAGAAAGCATTTGTATCCAAAAAAAATGAACTTCAAAACACTTCTTTTGGCTTAGAAATTTTTCCCGGGTGCCACCATCTTGAAGAATTGTAATGGGTTTCCCTTTTGTTACGCTTTTTGTGTCAGAACAACCACAACACGTCACCATTATTCAAGATGGGGGCATCCGGGAAATTTTAAAGCCAAAACAAGTGTTTTTGGAATTCCTCTCTCTATACAAACGAATTCATTGGAAAACGTTTGAACAATTTCAACTGTAAACATTATGTTCTGCGGTTTTAGTGGAGGTTCCCTTTAAACTTATGCATATGATACACAAATGTGACAGGTGATCACGCTACAAATCAAGAAACTGTTCCCTTTATGTTGTTTTCTCTTTTCTTCCATGTGTTGAAACTTACATTTTTCCAAAATGGTTATTGGAAAATGCAAGATCAAAAATTTCGAACATTTCTTTTTCATCTGGCAGCTTTCGGAGCAATGGCCCTCTTGGTAGCACCAATGTGTTTGTGCAAGTATGCGCACTTGGTAGGTAACACACTGATTCTTCAGTTTCTGTGGACTGCAAATAAATAATGCTATGAGCTTGTGAAGAAAACAAAATTACATAAGTACAATGTACAAAACGAATGCATGGATTTTCAAGAAACAGCCTTGACTTTAAAGGTCATAAGACAGCTTTTGTTGTGCCTGTTTAATTTGCAGAGTTTTCATGTTTTTCAACCAAAACTGTCCCATTTACTACTTTGTGTTTCTGTCCAACCTGAACACATAATGACAATACCACTGTGCCAATTTTAAAATCTACCAAAACTGTAAGTTAAATTCAGTCCCCATTGACCCATTGACTGCTGGGAGTGACCTTACATGTAATAGATTTTATTTTGTCTAACACCAGATGATTTTACTTGTCCTAGGGCGTTTGAGGTGTGAATGGATTAAGAATAAAAATAATAATAATAATAATAATAATAATAATAATAATAATAATAATAATAATATAATAATAATAATAATAATAATAATAATAATAATAATAATAAGCTGAAAATATGCCAATTTGTGTACATTCAATTCACTGTACCTTCTGGAATGTTTCTCCATGGGCAAATGTGATAGACGGTTGAATGGTGAAACCAAGAACAGGCTCTTCTGCTGCCCCTGTTACAAAAATTAGGATGGAACTTAAGCTCAATGGATGCCTTCTGCCACTGGCTACTTGACGCACATACTTAACAAAACAGGCATAGACTTCCTTTTCTTTTGAGCAGGCTGTGGACCCATCTGGAGAAAATGCAGGCTTCAACAGTTTTAACAGCATTGCAGAGGTCAAACTAGCATTGCTGGGTCTCAATAGATGAAGCATTATTGGCTTGTATCGGAAGACTCTAGTAAGTCCAAACACATCAAGTCCCCGCTGTAAATTGATTATGCACTTGTCTTGTTCTTGTGTACTAATTAATCTGTCAATTACATCCAATGGAAGAAAGCATGGTAGTTGACCGTTTTGAAGAAGAGCAATGCCCATCATCACACCAATGAAATAATATTCATCTGAAAGGAACTCCCGTAAGCCATTAGAAAAATATTTCTCTTTCATGGCATGGTTCATAAGACGAATCCATTCTTTTCTGGGTCCTCCTAGATCTGTTGCTTCTTCACCCATGAAGTCTACCTCAAATGCCTTGCAAAAGTCATCAATGGACTCAAATTCAGTGAATGTTGTTTTCAATATGTTGGAGCGATCAACTGTAATATAATTGGTTTCACCTTCAGGTGGACTGCTATTGTCAGCAACATCCATGGATCTGCCCTTAATTAGTTGTTGCTGTAGAAACCTAAGAATTTCAACAGGATCAGATAATGAGTGCTGGTCTATTTCAACAAGTAAATCATCAGGTTCCTTTTCAGGGAGATCACTTGCATGGAGAGTTGCACTGACTGCTGGAGTGTTTAGTTCTCCTGGTTGTTCTTGGTTGGGCTGTCCGTCATTCCCTTCTCCAGTTGTAATGCTATTTACAGCAGACTGAACAGGACTAATACTTCTCGTGTCATTGTTGTTCTCCCCTGCTTTTTCCAAATAAGAAATTTCCATATCACTGTCATCATCCTCTCCATACAGGAATTCAAATCCTGGTTTGATTCTTATGTACAGTAGACCTTGCCCTGCCATTTTTTTCACAACTGCAAAACTGTATTCAGTTCCTGGGCCCAGTTCCAGAATAGAAATTTTCTTTTGTCTTACTTTGACAAACTCAAAATCGTTGGATCCAATCAGCGGAAACTTGTTTGTAAGGGACTCTTTGATAGATCGTCTTATTGTCTCTTCGTTGTCGTTTTCATTTAATGATAACATGCCATTTGCTCCTATTGAGTCCCACTTCATGTTCTCTTTCTCATCCTCCGCACATTTCAAAACGGCAAACTCCAGAACTTTTTTTTCTCCCTTGTCCTTTGTTTGCTGTTGCTTCCCGGGTGCGGACCTGACTCGCACCTGCCGGTTAGGGTATGGCAGTGACCTTAATCTTTCTGAACTATTTAATCTTCTGAAAACTCCATTGCTTGAGCTTGCGTTAAGCATACTTCTCGCAGACCGAAAAACATCAGACGCATTAACGTTGTTAGCATTCGACTCTGTCTCTGGTGGCAGGGCAGCCTGTGAACTATCATTTCGGAGGATTCGCGATGCCTCCTCGAGCATACGGGCGGCACGTTGCACTTGAGAGTGATCCATATTTGACACGCTAGACGTACGCAAATATAAAATAAAATACGATATTACTTCTAAAACTACTCCTTGAATTGACAGAAGCGCTTAACACTATTTTTTTCTAACGGAAGCACGACAGAGACATGATTTATCGCCAAATGATACGTAAAAAACACCTTGCACCAACCTGTAGCAGCTGTAGAGTTGAATGGCGGAAAAAATGGCGGGTTCTGACAACCTCACGTGACTTATCTGGTTGGCCGCGCTCGCCCCAGGAAGATTGAAGGAAATGGCTCGATGATTGAATGCTTTCTCGTGAGGATTGAACGAATATGTTCATGAAAGGATTGAACAAATGTTGCGCAGATTGAATTGAAAAAAGAAACATGATTGGATTGAATTGATATTTTAGCGAATGAATTCAATACACATTATGGTGAGTGGATTGAATGAATAGTTGCCATGATTGAATTGAATACATATTTTCATGATTGCATTGAATGAATATTCAGTCATGATTAAATTGAACTGAGAATCGTAGGATTGAATTAAATGCTTTTTCAGATTGTTTAAATGTATTTGGAAGATTGGATTAAATGGAATCACGCAAAAATGATTGGATTGCATAAACATTTCACTTGATTGAATTTTGCTACAAATGGCGTGCCATAGCAAGGCTTGTAAAAACACCCTTTCTTTTGTCTTTAGTTGCTTATATCTCACAAACAAACTCGATGACCCCTATTTCCATTTTTTTATTTCTGAAAAGTAATCAGAAGGACCTGATGAAACTCTCTGCAAAGCTCTGAATCCTCTGGACAGAATTTTTTAAAACTTTGCCGAAAGTTTCATTGTGGCGTTCTAATCACTTTTCATCAATAAATAGTGGGCGTCACTGAGTTCGTTTATTAGATATGAGCAACTAAATCCAAAATATAGGGTGCTTTTGCTGGGCTTTCCCATTGCCAAGGTAACTTATTACATCACAATAATGATCACATCTTGTTTGGAAATAATCTGTGTTTCATACGGTACCATAGCATTGCTGTTACATGATATAGTGTTGCAGTGTTATTCAATCTAAACAGAGAGTCTCACAAGTGTTGAAAACCTTTTGAGCCTCCTTAAAAATTAACGATTTATGTGTACAACAGTGGGAGTACTTTCACTGTACTTATTGTGTTTAAAACATACACAAACTAGTTTGCAAAAATTTGAATCAATTGCAAAGAAAAATGACACTAGAAATTCACCTTGGGGTTTCATTAGTGTTCTAGAATTTCAGTGAGTTAACCTTTGCTGTACTAAAGTGCTCAATGATTTATTGTAGTGTGACCAAAGTCACAACAAGATCAGACATCTCCATTCTTAGAAACATGGGAACAAAGTATTAAGTCTTGTACTTATCTGTAAGAATAGTAGCATGTAGCCTAAAATACATTTTCAGTTGTCCTGTGCGTTCATGTGAATACAACTTAAGTCACAAGCTCAAGTCAAGTTGTACCTTTTAACAGGGTTCGTGCTACTCCTTGAAAAGCCCTGGAATTTAATTTTGGACTTGAAGGGTTATTGAAACCCCTTGAGGATTTTGTGGAAAACTGCTTGAAAACTGCTTGAATTTCTGCTTGGGTGAAAATTGTTAAGATCGCATCATGCTAAGTTAAAGAGACATAGGTAGGCTTTTTCAGCAGAGAAAACACTGAAACATGATGTATGTATGGCAAAGAAATCTTCTTACAAAGACTCCTTGAAAACTCATTGAATACTCCTGGAATTTTATAAACAAAATCCAGCACAAACCCTGTTTTAACTTAACTGGTGTTGAGTGATGCCTCAAACACAATAGATAATTTCTTCATGTTTGCTTTTTAAGCCTTTGAATGAGGTGAAATGATCATTCTTGGAAATGAAAGGGTTCATTACATGATGCAGTGTATAGACCAAAATTAATACACGCGATTGAACACCTAAACAAGACAATGGTAATGGTCATCCAAAGTAACTTGAGAACTAAACTAGTTGGGTCACATAGGAGCAACTTTGAAACTTAAAGGGTACTTTTTAAATACAGTTTAACACAATAATAGCAGTTGCAACATTGTTTTGTACAGTAACTTTTCCAACATGTTTTCTTGGACAAATGACCTTACCAGTAATTCGAAAAATAGAAAATCATGGGACAAAGTCATGTTATGTAAAATTACTGTACACTGTATAGTTTTCAATTTCTAACAGCTCAGAATGCAACAAGGAACACTTTACCTTTCTCTTTCTATGAGATCTCAAATAATAATTATTAGAATTCATATAACCTTTCTCTTTCTATGAGATCTCAAATAATAATTATTAGAATTCATATAAACACAATGTAGTTTTCATCTCTTCATGAACAGTAACAGTGTTTTCAGGTAACATCCTTCTCAACACAAATAATAATTTTTAGTATATACTATAACAGTGGATAGCATGGAAGCCATGCTCTGATTGGCTACTCAAACTCCGAATATCCTTTGCCATTCACCTCTGAGCAACTTGAGCCTGCTTTGCACCCGCAAATATAATTGTAATTGTTGCAGGAATAAAATTAATGAGTTAAAATCATCTTTTTGGGCTATATTATCTCACTGTTATAGTATATACTAAAACAACTATTCGCCTCAGTGCCAGTGGGTAGTGTAGCCACCTCCACTTCAGTGAATACAGTGTAGTTGTTAATTATTCAACAATTATTATGGTATATATCCCACTTGCCTTCATCCCATACTTTGAAAAGGGAAGAGTTCCACTTGGCAGGGTTCTCCCTAGTTTTCAGCGCAACAGGTATGGCACCTATTCAAACCGGTAAAGCAATTGGTTACTGTTGGACGTTCTGCAAAGGATAAGCGACTTCTGAGCGTTTGCAGGCGGTAATAAGTGCTCTTACAAGCAGTAAATTTTACCGGTTACCGCCTGATAAGGAGAACCCTGACTTGGAGGTCATCTTTAACTGTGGGACCAATTACCTAATTTGCACAATTTTTGTAATTTTCCTAGCTAGGGCCTGGTCATTGTAAATAGTGACAACTTATGATATTTATCCTGAGAACACTGAAACAACGTCATGAATGCAGTAACTACCAGTACATCTAAAAATTATCCTCTTCAACACTGTCATCATCGTCATCGTCATTTTCTGAGGGGTGTTCTTCTGATTCTTCAACAGCAAACTCAACTACCCAACAAACAGCTTACGCCTGTTGCTTGTAAGCCAGGTATGGAGAAGTGCCACATCTAGTTTGTCTAATGGACTCTTAGAAATATGTGGGAAGGAATTGAGCAGTCTCCCAGCATTGAACTGAAAGGGCTTAATCTGCTGCAAAATTTCCAGCATGGCATTCACATTATCTGTTGTGCAAGCATGAGTGTGAGATGTAGATTCTGGAGGTATGTTACTCTGTTCATCAAACTGGATGGAGAATTGCTTCTGCCCATAAGATGATCCGGAACATCTCTGCACAGCTTCAAGGGTTTTGTTTGCTCGCATACCCCTCATTGAGAGTTTATTGTCCTGTATTCAATGTTCCATTTTCAGATCGTTGGCATAATTGTTGCCTTCCCCACCCCTTGGGTTTACAAATTGGCCATGGAGTATTCTGTGAGCAGTTTTCTCAGGGTATATTGCTTTGACATAGGTTATAAACCTCATGGCCTCATATGCATATTTCATTCCTCGAGGCCTGCACCTAAAATACAACATAAGCATTTTCCAATTTATTAGGCTGCGGTCACCATCTCCTTCACGTACAGTGTCGTTAAGTTGCATTAACATCATACCAAGTTGAATAACTTGAAGCCCATAATTTAATTGGCAGTCCTCTGGGCTGCCATTAGGAATATTGGAAATGGTACTTGTGCAATTCTGCTCTTCTTGTGCTGGTGGCAATCTGTCTGAGTAATGTGAAGGTGGGTTTGGCGGTCTGTATACTGCCAACATGTCAAAGGGCCAAAATACAACCTGCCCTGGTACCAAAATGCCTGAAGCACATGGTTCAACAGAGGCCACATGGACTGGTATATTATTGTCAGGCACTTGGCTACCCTCGACATCAACATTGACAACTTGACCAACACCAAGAACAGTATATTCAAGGGATCTTTGTAACATTATTACAATTGTTCCTGAAAAAACAATGCCACTGATTATAATCATGTGTACATCTGTCTAGTAATCTGATCTGATCTCTTGACCAGTCAGTTATAGTGACCAGGGAAACAAGTGATGAGTTCATGTTGCTAACTTAATAAGCACCGTTTCAATTTGTCTTATCGTTTTTGGGCTATTGAAAGCAAAGCTTCAAAAAAATATAAAGCAAACAACTACAAAAGTCATTATCCTTATTTCTGTACTTTGTTGAAAGTGCATTGAATATAACTGTTTGTCCCAGTTTTTCCCAGTAGTTTCTCTTGGCCTTAGAAAATAAAAATGTTATTCTTAGCCTTGGTTAACTGTTATGGAAAAATATGATTGTGCCCTCTGTTTCAAGTATGTCCCTTAGCCTGCAGCCTCTGGCAGTACTGTGGACCTTGGGTACACATTTTGTCAATACAGACCTCACAGGCAGTAAGTAACATACATGTATCATTATTCAACATACCAGGAGTCTTCGCATCCCGGGTAATGGTAGCATCATGGGATGTTACACTGTCACCAGCTACAGTACTTTGCTGCTCTATGGTCTGCTGTACTCTCATGTGCTGCTCTTGGATTTTTTTTTGCTCCTCTCTTTGCTCAGCTTGTTTGCGCCATGCCTTCTCCACATCAAACTCCGTCAAGACAAACTCGTCCACAAACTTTCCAAGGTGACATTCAAGGATTTGCCATTTTAATGAATGATCCAGCTCTGTTTGCACTTCTCTGAACCATGATGGGAGGGCATCTAGATTTGGCATTTCAGCCCATGTCATAAAGGCTTCACACAAATAGGCTTTTGTAACAGACAGCATAAGAGACTCGCAAGCAGAGTAGTTGCTTGTCACCTTGGATGGCACATTGACCAGCTTGAATGTTTGTCTGAAGTTATAAAGGGTTCCTGCCTCTCTACCACTTGCAGCTGTTGGCTGATACAGTTGCTCCCATATGAACTGCAATTTGACAGAACAAAGTAAGGTCAATTATTATAATAATAATAGTCTGTGCAAGTCCATTTTAGTGTAAAGGATAATTTATGTTAATTTGGAATAAAGAACATACAATGCAACTTGGTGACAGAAAACCACTCTGTTGTTGGTAGATAAGGAAATATATACACTGCAATAACTGCAATAATTCTCTGAAAGTTAGAAATGATTATTTACGAGGTACTATGCAATGCACACCTAATTTGTCTTCGTTAATATAATTAAATTGTAAAATGAAATTCAGAGTAAAATGACTTCTCTCGGGCAATGTTCATTTGCGTTGTGTCGCCTTATAAATAAAACACTATAAAAGGAAAATGAGAATCCAACTAAGGATGAAATATTTTTAACTTGAATTTCGTTTTCCTAAGCAAAGTTGTACATTAAGTTCATAGAACAAGGGAAGGCTTATTTACTGATATTATTCTCATGTCTTAATAAGTTTAAAATTAACCCTTAACTTACCCCTAGGAAGGACTGCTTTGTGTGCCAAAGAGCTGGTGTCTCAACAATATTCTCAAACCTCTCTGATGGCCTATCGCAACCAAGTCTGGTGTTCGTCTTGAGTATTGAGTATTGAGTATTGTATTGAGTATTGTATTGAGTTGGGTTAGTTTAAAAAAATGTTAACTTATATTCTCTACCTCTGGTTTGTAAATGTCAATAAGCAGGCTTTGTATATATTCCAGGTACTGACAAACATCAGAATGTTTTGATTGGTTAAAGGGTACAACGGGCAGGCCAATGATAACAGACTTTTTTTTCATTGAAGCAGAGTACCTGAAAAAATGATACAGTAAGTAACAAAAAAATTAAATAAATTTTGATTGAATCTTAGAAACTGGCCCTTTTTCAAGGATCTCATTTTTTAACAAGACAGCCAAGTGCAGCTTGTGCACTGTGACATTGGGCAATATAGTTTGCTGCATGACCTGGCTAGATCCCCTATTACAGTAATAAATTAGACTAAGTGTAATATTTGTGAGTGTAATTCATTTCCTGGGAAAAGTGTCTTTGTCAATTGACTGTCAAATCATTAATATAAAAGCAAGGAACGTCGCTGTTACAGCTCAGGTGCATCCTCTTTCAGGATACATGTATGCACATGGATCTAAGATTCTGGCTTATTGCTCATGCAGTGTGCTTTACCTTTTTTTCATTGCAATTGGTAGATTATTTGTCTTTTACTTTGAAATTATATGGCAAGTGCAATAGCAAATTAAAACAGGAACAATACAGGATTTTTAAAAGTGAGTCAGGTTTTAAAATCAAAAATTAAAATATTTATTTATAGTAGTGTTTCTGACTAAGAAAGGTATAATTAAACGGGTTTTTTTGTATTGTTTTAAAGGGTCTGATTCCTTAATACTGTATTTCCCCTTTCAAATTTAATTTGATTTAACAAATTAATGATACCGTACTTACCTGTGAGAAATATGTTTGGGAATGACAGCCCCTCCCAGTGTTGCCATAAAACTGAAAAATTCCTCCAAGGTACGGGCCACCAGCACAATAAAATCCCTGCGGAGCTTTTCCAATTCACTCGTGTTTAATAAGAGCTGACCCTGTCAAAGGTTAGGAAATGCGCAATGCAATGCATGTCTGAATTTGTGTGGTTTTGCAGGATTATATTAGCCAAGATTTTAAAATCCAGATTGTCGAATACTATGCGGGGTTCAACGCCAGCTCCAACATTCTTTCGAATACAGCAAACGAGCTGTGCCCCCATGTCATCCATTATTGACCGGTAGCCATCTCTTGTGATGGATATTCCACTTACATTTAGTCTTTTCATTGTCTACATTAAAAGAATCCAATAAAATAATATTATTATTCTGTTCGAACTCTTCACATTAAAAATGTAATCATGTTTTCTTATCAAAATATGTACGAAGTCAAGCATATGAAAACATAAGATCAATGAATAATTCAGTTTAATTTTAATAAAAGCCTTGATCAGTTTTACTGGGAGATCATGCAGTTACCAGATTAACCAAAATGTAATTTCCATTGTTTGAGTGAATCAAAATTTGTCAGAAAGTACAGTGTAAGTAATATTTCTGTGACACAAGTGCAGTGAGGACTGGGCCAGTTTAGTCCAAGTGCATCATGGGCAGCGATGAACACTATATATGCAACAGATGTTTATCATGTGGGAGATCATTCTAAGCCAACACCTCAATATGAAAATCAATCATTCCAAAGTGTTCAAACAACAAGTTTACCCTCTCAGTAGCATTTCCAAAACCAAGCAGGACGCCATTGACTTTTTGAATGAGGCTTAGTTCTTTCCATCTGGTGTTCACAAGAATTCCATAAGCAGTGCACAAGGGTGGAATTTTCTGTGATGCAGTATGTTCTTTTATTTCAGGTACAGCAATAGTTGTAAGGACATCCAATACATTTGGAGCATGTTGTTTCATCTCAGTGATAATACTTTCCCATGTGAAATGTTCTAAGCTCTATCAATGTAAAGAAAATAAGAATGAGTGTAATTTTGTAAACAACCTTGAAGTAACATTTATTTCATTATAATTTATTTAAGTGATTACACACAATAATTAATTGTGATCATATGTTTTGCAGATAAAAGCCAGGTACCAATAATTTTTGTATGAAAGCAAAAGATTTCGTCAACTTGTAATATGACTGGCTGCAATTAAACTTTTAACAACAATGTCAATGAGTTAATATATATGGACACCTTGTGCTTAGAGCGTGGCACTCGCAAAACTGACGAGCCATCATCACTCTTCTTGCAAAGCTTCTGGCACTGGCCATTGATATCCTTAAGGAGAACTGCATGCCTTCACTGCATCTCTCAAAACCATGTCTTTCATCACAAAGTTCCCAATCTGCTGAGCTGTTGCTCCAGTATTCAGCATTATTGACAGTTGCTTGACAAATTCACTGTTTTTATTCAGCAAAATGCTGTCTTTAACCTTTAACAAGGAAGAGGGGGAAGCGAGAACAAACAAAAAGATATAAATGGTTGACTCATACTTTTCATATCATTAATTTTAAATGACTGTGGATTTATAACAAAAATTGGGCATATG
>NC_090896.1:27922611-27927611 GCF_036669925.1 Montipora capricornis
CAAGACAGGTGCCAGTACCCAGGTCCTAGCTTGTAATAAAACCCTTGCATGTAGGTTAGTTCAAGCTCCTGTGGTAGTGTAACTGTTAATACATGTAATAAGAGGCTCTTAACTTTAAGCTAAAAGAGTAGAGACACCTTTTCTATACAGGGCATTTTTCTTTTTTTTGATGAATGCTAAATACATACTCTTAAGTAACTCAGTGCAGACATGACGATGTTGGCCTTCTTGGATACTCTAGGTTAACCATGTAATGTACCCCAAACAGAGCAGAAAGACTCTGTTTGTATGAAGTTACTTCCAGAAGAACCTCATTGTCAACAATAATGAAAAGCTGTTGTTCATAATCGTCAGTCTCTGGGCAAAGCATATGAACATCCCCACTTGAAACTGTTTAATTCACATAATCGTTTAAGTAACATCGTAAAATTCTTTTGGGAGAGCAGAGAGATGAACACCAAAAGGTCAATAAAAATATGTATCAAGCAAAATAAAAACTGCAAAAGCCAAAAGTTCCTCATGAGGTTAAGACTAGTCATCATTAATGCACTTTATATTCCATTTTTACAGATAAGCCGAGGTCAGTACTTCTCTTAAAGCATCAAACTTGACAGATTGGATGTAACAATATTATATATACATTGTATATTATCCTGAGAATGTTCATTTCCAAACATAACCCCCCAAATAATGTCATCCTTTCCTCACTGCCAAAGGCTTTCTGTAGGGTGGCCAGCACCATACAAGGTTTGAAATGGTACTATTCTCTTCAACTCTCTGACTAGCAATGCAAAAAAGCCTAAGACTGTTGATTTTAACACTCCAAACAGGACCGGATACTTGTCCACAACCTTGAACCTAAACATTTCTTTTGTTGGCATAAAAAATAAATTACATTAAAAACTGTTGACAACTGTACATACCAACATGAAGAAATCAGTCTGACTTCAAAATAGACAGTATAATTTACTGACAAACATAAACGTCAACTGACAAAATTTAAATTGAAGGGACGTGTGGAATACGTTCTCAAGTGACTAGAAATACTGCACAGTCTGCAATGTTGCCGTCTCCTTTTGTTTAACAAAATACCCCCGGTAGTTATAATTTATCGGAAATATAGGCTGCTGTAAAGTTGCTCCCAAACACACTGTAAAAGCATAAAGTCTGTTTCTAGATAATGAAACTAAGTGAGCCAGGTAGTTCATTGATGGCAGCACTTAGCTCTGTTTTCTGTAGAGTAACAAGGGGTATCACTGATCCCCTTTAACCCCTGGGAGTGAGACTTGACAGATTTTACTCTGTCTAATTCCAGGGAGATTCTAGTCGTCAACTGTGGTCATCCTAGGGCGTTTGAGGTGTCAATGGGTTAAGCAGTCAAAAACTTTGTCCCTTCCATTAAATGGGATGCTAACCGATCACAGAATTTGTTACAAAGTCTATCAAACATTTGGCAGTATTAAGTTGTATGCAGGTACATATAGAGAGGCAACATGGATTAAAGTTAGAGAAAACTGAGAGATGATCAAGACCAACCTCGTTCCCAGGGTCTCTTTTCTCTGCCTCCTTTGTCCTCAATGACAAAGGAGGCAGAGAAGGGAGGTTGGATAAAGACCTGGCCTCAGTTGTTCAAAAAGTGAATAGCGCTACCCACCAGGCCCCAGTTGTTCAAATGATGGATACCACTATCAGCCGGATAAGTCACTATCCAGTGAATAAGTAATAGCGGAACCAACTGCACTTTCCAGTGTATAGTTATTTGTCCGGTAGATAGCGTTATCCACCTTTAGAACAACTGGGGCCAGATAAATCACTATCCAGCAGATAAACACTACCAAAACTAATTGAGTTATCAACAAAACAAAGTTCAAAGTTCAAGTTTATTATTATTATTATTATTGTTAATATTATTCTTATTATTATTATTACATTATCCAGTAGATAGTGATTTATCCAGTGGATAGCACTATCCACCCTTCAAACAAACCGGAACTCATACAGTCAACCAACCTTTGAAGTCTCAAACACTTGATCACTGTGGCTTCAATAAGCAAATAATAATCGCCACCCTAATTAATACTGTGGGCTGAGCAATTACGAAAAAAAACTCCTTATGTAGTAGTATGTTAAGGCACATGTACTTCAGAAAGAAGTACTTAATTACTCAAGAGAATGGTGTCATTTTTGTAACTGACTTTTAAGTGCTACAAGTAATAGGCTCTAGAGGATGGTCTAGCTTTATATTAGACCTTTTTTTTTATTTCATCATAAACGTTAAGCTAAGTATTTGCATAACAAAATCAACAACTGAAGTTTCCATTTCTTCTAAGTACATGTACCTAAAATGTAAGACAAGTTCCATTGGATGCGAGATGTACATCTCATTTCAATGATTTAATTCTCTATATCTGATCTGGCCTCTTCTTTCAATTGAGGTTGAGAACAGTGCAGTGTAATGAACCCAAATGAAACGCGAATAAAATTTGCAACCTACCGAAAGGATTGCTTTGCATGCCAGAGAGACGGACCTTCCACGATATTTTCAAAGCGTTCAACAGCACTGTCACAAGCCAAACGAGTTCTCTTTGCATCAGTAACTCTTTCTCTACCCCAAAACTCGTCTGCTAAAGGTTCTCGCACCTTTCCAGGACACTCACATGTACGTATTAGTAACTGTACGAGAAGATCTTATGGATTCATATAATATATACAGCGGCAATTTGAAGACTCGGTATGACTACATTTTAAAGACATAATTACTCAGTGAGAGACGATTCCATTCCATTAGATTTAATAGGTTTTCACTCTTTGCTTTGGCTCCAAACTAATCAACGAACCAATCCAAACAAGCCTTAACGATCATACGGTGCTCTGTGAAACCCCTCGCGTCTCGGCAGTCGTGGCCGAAATCGATTGCTCATGTTCAGACTTTCAACCAATCAAAAACTTTATCGAAACGGATTATCCCAGAGTCTCTCGTAACCCGACCCGCTGGTCAAGGGAAACGAAGACTCTGGGAACGAGATTGGCTAAGGTTGCCTTTCAAGGAGGCGTGCGCAAGACGGTAACCACTGACTTATTATTCACTGGCGAAAAACATGGCTGCCATCGGGTGTTTATCCGATCTCCGTCGATAAAAAAAAAGACCTTTTTCAGGCCAGTAAAACGGACGAATGTTTTGACTGCATAGAGCGTTTTTATGCCAGCGAGATTCCCTGTTTAGTTGTGGGCCACCGTACTTTTTAGCCAACAGTGCTACGAGGGAAATTCAGTCTTTAACAATTTCAAGGTCAACGCGAGTCCAGGTTGCTGTGACAGTGTTTGAGTGGAAATTTGTTTGTGGAGCTTACCGGCTAATGGAGAACCATCTTGATTACAATTCATGCGTTTATCTTTTAAAAAGTGGAGCAAAAAATATATCACTAAATTTCCAAATGGTTTCTCTTTCGACTAAATATTTGCACACTGTTTCCGCGGGGGCCCGCATCTAGCAGAAAATGTTAAGATTTTTGCATTTTTCTTAAAAATTAAGTTGTTAAAATGGCCATTCAAGTGGTCCATGGAGGCAAATTTATTAAGACGGAGGAAAAAAAAGAAATGCATGACGTCCCTGAAAAGTTAGAAATGTATTTCAGTCTTTCAAAGATAAATTTTAAAGTGAATTTAGCACCAATGTCATACATAACATGCCATATAAGCACCTCATATTGGGTACACTAGAAGGAAATCTTTTAGTTGCAATTATATTTTGCTATAGTCATTTTAAGGAAATGCCAATCGTTTGCTTCCCTCCAAATTATAGAAATAAACATAGATTAGGCTAACTCTGAATAGCCAAAACAACAATACCGGTATTCCAAGTTGAGAATTTGATTCAGAAATCCAGCTCACTAGCAGGGGGGATTTTACTGTGACAAAATATTACTACAGCTAATAATACACTTTCAACACATTGTAGTGGGTTAATGTGACAACAAAAATAATTAATCAAGAATTGGTTTTATCTTCCAGCAATAAAACAGCAGGAGGATATAAAATTAGGTACCTTCAAAGTTTAGAAAACTTGTTGAAGGTGATTGACAGTGCTATTATCCAAAACAAATTTCATGCTGGCCTACTAAATACTTCCAGTGCAATAGATTATTTAACCTCTCTTTGTGGAATCTGGTTGCAAGACAGTGGTTTCAATAATTTAAATCCCCTTCCATTAGATTTAACTTTTAAAAAACTCCATAACTTCTTATTCATATAATAATTGTTCAAAGTCATTGAGCAAAAGCATACAAAGCTACATTTGAAAGGGGCGTAATCCCATGTTGGAGTTTTCTGGAGAAGACTTTCACAGAAATAACTGCTGTTACCTTTCCATATGGAAAAAATATTTCAACATTAGGTGCAATGAATTTTTAGCAATTTCTTTAAAGAATACTAATCATTCCTACCATTTCCAAGGATGAATAAATTAAAGTTGAATGCAGTAAATGTAAGAAGTAAAAAAAAATTGGCATGTTTTTTCAAACTGTAATCTATTTCCATTCTTGATTTAGTCCCTGGATAGTATTAAACAATGGTGGTAAAGTAAACAAACTGCCCCAAGGGGGGCTCCCTTATGAAAATGACAGGGGTTCTTTTTGTTCCTTTTTGGAGAAAAAAATCTGGATTTGTACTGCTTATGATGCTGAGACCAAACAGCTGGTGGAGTTGCTGCAGTACATTTAAGGCTATCAATTGAAAAATGACTGGAACTGTAAGACAATTTGGTACACGAACAAATAACTTTTACTTATGAATAATTCATAAGTAAAAGTTATTTGCCAGTCATTTGTCACTTTAGAACTGGTTCCTCTAGTTAGCTGGTTAGCCTACGTCCACAAAACAAGGTTCTGTTACCTTTAAGGGTTGTTTTTAAAAAAAATCCAATAAGTGGCCTGCAATTTTTATAGGGAAAACCCCTCCTGAGCAAACTGCATCCTCATGTTTGGATTCCCATTGATTTAATG
>NC_090896.1:27932611-27935111 GCF_036669925.1 Montipora capricornis
ATATCTTTACCTTCTTTTTTTGGACCTGAAGCTGTCGATACTCTGCTCTTCAGGCGTAATACCCTGCGCTCTCCTTACTTCTATGTCACATGGCTCGCAGTATGCGACGCTGCTACCCGCTTTCCATCCATCGACCTCCTCGTTTTGTTCGAAAACAGAACACTGGTTACAAATTGGTATTTTGCACTTCAAGCACTCGTATTTTGTGTTCATAAAACACGAACAGCACATTTCCATCCTGCTCGAGCTCAAGTGCGATGTCTTCAATGCCTTTCTAAATCTTGCTCTTTCCGGTCGAGACATTGTCTTCGCACTGCGCATGCTCGTCAGGGGGGGAAATAGTGTTTGGCAGATGGGGGAGTATGTATTTTTGTGGCATTTGCCCAGTCTATCACATTTAAATAAATTATTTTGTAATTTGCATGATTTATGAATTGAGTTCGGCGCGTGTTTGGAGCGACGTTTGCCGGCACGCCGAGCCGCTGTCGCATTATCCGAGTTGGCAACTCGAACCTATGCTAGAGTCGAATCGATTAATTTGAGTCGAATTTAATTGCAGCAAACGTCGCATCATTCATGCGCCTATTTCAAAATAAATAGGTTCGATGAATTATATTCGAGTTAGATTCGACGTTTGCCCTAGGCCTTAGTCTCGTCACTCTCGCCATCATATGAACTTCATGCAGTCGCTTCTTTCGGTTTAAATCCACAATAACACCTTTAGGAAGTGTTTTCTCAAGACCATTGGAACGAAAAAAAAGTCATTTTGATATTTTCTTGTGGAAAAAACAACGTAAACGTAGTCCACATCTCAAGCTTAAAAAACCATGGGCAGCTTTAACAAAACAGAGTCCGGTTCATCCAACCTCGTTCCCAGGGTCTTCTCGGCTTTCAATATGGCGGCGGGTCTTGAGAAGACCCTGGCACACAGCAGATCACGTGATCAAATTTGTCCATCGAGGATGGACAAATATGCAAATTTTTTCAAAATGGCGGCAAGGAATAAGGTGACAGAAATCTGGGCACGACAACTGCCAACAAACAAAATGGAGTACAAGTGCGGCGGGTCTAAAACACAGGTCACATTCCACAGGTCACTCATTGCAGGTCATTGTTTTGCCTTTTTAAAAGTGACCCAAAACCCTCAATTTCGCTAACCCTAGGGCTAAAAACCCTAATTAGGCCTAGGGTGAGCCCAATTGAGGGCTAGGATTCCCGGGCTAGGATTACTTTCCAAAAGGTAAAACAATGACCTCCAATGAGTGACCTGTGGAATGTGACCTGTGTTTTAGACCCGCTGTACGATAAGCTGTAAAATTTGATGTAAGAAACCAAAAATACGGATGGATGAATGCACCAGCAACGAGAATGCGGTAGATGACAGAGAAATCTTGCTTTTCTTCTCATTTCATGTTATTTTAAACCAATGCAATTTTATAGACGGATATTATTTCTGGGGGCTGTGATTTTTAAACAGTTTGGAAACAGCCATTGCACACAGTTTCACCCGTAACATCAGACATTTGATTACCGTAAAATCCAGTGAGCTAAGGTTTAATGAAAGCGCTGGTTTTAGCTATTTAGTCACGGAGGTGTGATCGCTGTCTTCCGTAACGTATAGTTTATATTGCATGTTTATTTTCAATCAATTAAACCTAATTATAATTAATTTTTCATACACTTGAATGATTATCTGATTTCTTATCGGTGTATATGAGCCTTCTGACAACGAATTTCTCCAGTATACATTGACCCAAAGCTATTTTCCTAAAAGGAAGTATTATTATACCACATATTTGTGGTACTTCATTTTCACAGTGAAACCATTTGATTATTGTATTGTGGTTTTACCTCTCATCTCATCGATTGACTGCACGTATTGTCATGTCAGTGTAATATCAGTATTTTAATTCTCTTCTGATTGCCAACAGGGAACCACATTCTTACAACTTGTTATTGTAAATATATTTTGTGGTAAAGTTGACATATTCAAGCCAATGTACATTGTTGAACATGCTATTCCATAGGATTAGCAATCTTCTCCTTGCACTTTTCAAGCTATGAAAAGAACTTTTCCATGTCCTGTCCTACCAGTGAAGACAATGTGATGTCTTGGAATGCTGCTCATGAAATCTGTAGGGCCTAATTAAAAAAAGGGCACAATTTGTGCAAGTCCTAAACATAAGCATCTCATCATCTTTAGCAGTTCTTCTTGAATGAGCCCAGGGTTAGGGATGGATCTTTGCTGTTTTATCAAACTGGCTTTTAATCTGCTGTTTTGAAGGCAGTGGCAATGGCATGGTTTGTTTTATTTGCCTCCATTCCTTAAACTACATTTTTGTTTCATTTCATTTACTCAGAAACGAATTGTATCTATTTAGAATTCAGGGTGAACTATTTACACAAATTATGAGGTAGAGTGGCCATTCGAAACAGAGTTTGTAATTGAACATCTAAACATCTCTGAAACGAAAAAACAAACTTGTGAACATGTGAACCT
>NC_090896.1:27937611-27955111 GCF_036669925.1 Montipora capricornis
TAAGATTAATCTTACGTGCTATAAATCTTCTTAGTATTTTCGCTAAAAACAAACAGTCAAAACTCGTACTCGTTCTCGTCCTCGTCCTAGAATCTGAAGGTCCCTAATATCTTTTGGATAACAACCGCCGATCCCTCTAAACTTCGTACAGAGGTAAACTAGAAATGTCGAAGGAACTCAACGCAATGTCGCGCAACTTAACCGATTATTAAAATTTGATTGTACGAGCGGCCTGGTGAGAGGCTAAAGTACGTGGGGAAATCTCATTTGTCGTCCGCCATTTTGAAACATTGATGGCGGGAAATAAGTGAGCATGCTCAGTGGTTTTTGAGACCTGTCGCCAGCTTGCCAGAGCTCTCGATCCGAGGCGCTGGCCAAGAGGATCGCAGCTCTGGGAACAAGAATGGTCAAAGCATGCGAAGGCCACGCAGAATGGCACCTCTATAACTAAGGTATAAAGCATCCTGCCCAGAAGGGTTCCAGGAGAATTCGCTTAGCACGACTGAGACATAACGGTTTAACAAAGCAGCTTCCCCGTTGAATTTCGTATTGGGAAAGTCAGACCTTGGAAGCTGACGAGGGATAACCTCGCAGACCCCGACAACTGACACTTGAAAATGATCGTGGATAAAAAACAACCAAATCAGCGATCGTCGCTCCAATAACTTCAGGACGAGCTGAGAAAATATCATTAGTGCCTATTTCTAAGATAACAAGGGTAGGAACATGGCGGGAAATAACAAAAAAGATATTTTCCTTTCAGTTATGAAACGGTGCGGCCGCCAAAACCGTGCAAATGAACGACGGCTGAAAAGGCAAGATTAAAATCGAGCTGAGCTCTGTGGTCAAAACCTGACTGCAGATCACGATGTAATCGCTTGACAAACGAATCACCAAGAACAAGAACATTGGGAAAATAGCCGGTCGTGCTATATGCTACGTGATTAAACGTACCTTGAAAAAAAAAGTTTGACAACCAGATCAGTCGAGCTTGAAAAGCGAATGAAAAATTTTCGCAGCAGGCTACACAAGAAAACTAAGCTTTGTAGCACATCGCAAGAGAAACCGGCGGGACTACTATGGCAACACAACGTGCATGAAGGTTAGCATGTGATTAGCAAAATGGGACTCGAGACGTTGTTTGCACGTGAAAGGAAATCACCTTTGAGCATGACAGCCAAACCTTTGTCCAGATATTATGTCACACATTGTGATTGTCTTGGTTGTCACATTAACTTAAATTTATAAGGTTTAAAAATTTTCTTTATAAGAATAAACCATTACAAACTTAACTCTGGGATTAAGTTGGGGAACACTGTTTTTGGGAGGCAAACATTCTCCAAAAGATGAGCTGCCACCAGAACGAACTATGGTTACGTTACGTAAGACGCGTCACAACTATATCATCCCGTTTGAAAGAACTGAGCGTTTTAAGAGAACTTTTGTAAATAGATGCTTGTTCTCTCAGTTAGTTAGCTAGTTAGTTAGTTAGTTGTCTGTACGACTTAATTTATATCATTGTAACTAAACACGTCCCTTGTTTAGAGTTTTTTTAATAAAGACCTTTATTATTATTATTATTATTATTATTATTATTATTATTATTATTATTATTATTATTATTATTATTTCAATTTGTTCTGTTTTACCGTTCTCCACCATAAATAATGTGAACCAGATAAGAAAATGAATTCAGCACTCTCGGTTTCTGTTGTATCACATCACTGGAGGTTATGTTTAATTTCAGTCACTGAGATGGCAACTTATTTTAATACAGGTCCTAATTATCATGACGGATCATAGAACTTGCTTTTGGGGTGAAGAGGATCAGGTAATGGCGCAATGGACTGAAGTAAAGGCCAAGCAAGTAAAAGTTATAACCGTCGCTTTTGGACCTCATGCCAATCTTCAGCAGCTAAAGGATATTGACGATGGAGCCAATGTCCTTCATTTTGGAGAAAATGAGAGTTTCAAGTCTGTTGGAAAGGGCCTTTTACACAGTAAGTGTACTAAGAATACACGATGGTCTTTTCAAAATGGCGCGTACTTAGAGTTGGCATAGTACAGCATATGCAGTTATAATCTAAGCTCAGACCAAACACACATAATTCAGTGCTTTGATTTTTATTTTTCAGTAGTCTTTTTTAAATCATGAATAATTTTATAAGAGTGGTAACCAGGCACAACCACTGACAGAGATGCAAGTGACTGAACCGATAGGCCTGCGATTGAAAGCCAATCGTTCTTTCCACCTCAACATGTATAAAAGATTCGTGTGTGAAACGGAATCTTGATCCATCCCCCCACTTCTCCTTTGCTACCCTGAATTACAATGATAAGGTCGTTCAGTTTCATATGTAACTTTGGTTTTATCAAACGTGTTGATAAAGGTCGAATTACAACCGTGAACGATTTGGAAACCTGACGTTTCAAGCGTTAGCCCTTCGTCGGAGCGAATCAACACGTTTGATAAAACCAAATTTTCTTGTTTCACTCTCCCACCGACGCAGCACCACAGTTTCTTTACAAACTAGAAATATGTTTACAGTTTCACAAGTAGATTGATACTGAACAAAATTAAAGAAAAAAACACCCCTGAATAAATTAGGAAACTTTAAAGAAGAAAGACGCTGAACTTGAGGCTTCTATCAGGGACACCCAACGACCAATTGTTGTAAAATGTATTATTATACCCCAGTTAATGAAAATAAATGTGATTAAGGCATTTTCAGTTGTTTTTCAGTGTTGCTGGGAAAACATTATCTGTTCCTTTTTCCCAGCAAGACACACAAGAAATTTCCCAGCCAGCTAGATAAAATTGGTTGGTTTCCCAGCCAGCTGATCAAATTTATTTCCCAGCCAGGAATTCCGCGCGCTTTCAAATCCCTCAATCCAAAACGACCGAACAAAAGCGACAAAACCGGGACAAAACAGGTTTTTTCCGCAAGCGCAATCACTCTGACCAGCCGTCGTATGTTTGTGACTACTCTCTGGGAGAGGGAAGGGGTTCTTTTTTTTTGTTTTTGTTTTTGTTTGTTTGTTTTTTTTTTTTTAGTCGTCCTCAGTCTTCAGAGTTTCTACAGCCAGCTCGGGTTGAAATGCTAGTAAAAACCAGTAATTCCCAGGCAAAACCTCTATCAATAACAAAATTTCCCAGCCAGCTCATCGAAACACCTCTATTTTTGCCAGCCAGCAAGATTCCTCTGGGGAACAGATAATGTGAGGAACAGATTCGTTGGGTGCCCCTGTTCTATATCACAGTTTTTGAATTACTGAGCATCGTTTACAAAATAATCTAAGGTGAAGTTTATGGCAAACCTGACCTGAAATTACAACTTAGTACTCAGGTGTTAGTACAAAGATATGTTATGAGTTTTTCCCGAAACCCTTAGTATTGTTTCTCATTCCTGATGCAAGCTGGCGTTTTTGTTTTCTGTTTGGCAGGAGTAGATGGCAAGAGCATTTACGGTAAATGATTGGTTTGTATGTTTATTATTTTTATTTGTACGTTGTGAATTGAGGTAATTAGCACACTAAGTCGTCCACTGAATACCCTTGCGAGAATTCATTTCGCTTCTCTTTTATTATTTAATGTGTCAAACCTGAGTAGGGTTTACAGCATCCTAGTCACTAGAGCCTCGGATCGACCCAAGGCTCTGGGAAACTCTACACAGGGGAACCAAAAATTGGCTATTTGAACCTTACGGCGCCTGCTCACTCCTCGTGCTAACATGAATGCACCAATTAGAACGCTTTTGATTGTTCTTCGAGAAAACCAATGAGAAGACACTTTGTTTCAAGGTTCCCCAGAGCTCTTCACTCCCTCAATTAAGAGAAGAGCTCTGGGGTCGAGATTGGGTTTACAGTAGATAGCCTTTGTACAAATTAATTAACTTAAAAAAAAAAAAAGCTTAATGTTCGGGAATGTTGATACTTAACACTCTTTTCCTTGGGTCTCTTTATTCCCAACAACTAAAATCAACTTTCACACATCTATTACACTCTAATTCCCTGTTCATACTGAATACATAGTTTTTTACACTGACGTTATGAGGTTACGTGTTATCCCATACCAAAGATAAACATGCGTCCTTATCCTTATAACTTGATCGATTTCACGTTATCTGCCAAAAACACCTTATGCTAAAGACATCAACTACTAAAATCAATTTAAAACAATCCCACGGTCACTGACAACTGTTTCACACATTACTCATCACTAAAATCACTTAATCTTACGCTATGTTTCAATGTTTTGGTTAGGTACGTTGCGTTGCGTTACGTAACGCGTATATATTTTGACAGTGAAGGATTCTGGTAGTTTTAGTCAAATAATGCCAACATACAAATCCCTCATTGCTTGGACTAATTGGATCAAAATACAAGCAGATTAAAGACAGAATAATGAGGGTAAAAGAAGGTGACTCTGATGGAAGCTGTGCCATTTTGTGTGACGTAAATTGAAAGAATTAGTAAATTTGTATTTTTAGTATATTGTTATTTATGTAATTGCTAAATCAAAGATGTATTTGCTTTTTTACGTTGATGCTGAAAAAACCTTCTTAGGGACGTTCAATACGGTACATCGGTATATGTATTTACCGTCTTATTTATTGTCCCACCAAAACAAATCAAGAGAAGTAACTTTTACCATTCGCGCTGTTGAAGCTTCAAACGGAATCAACACAAAAGGAACATTAATTTAATTGAAGAACAATTTCTTCCGCATGTAATCTTGGCTGTTTGGCTAAGTTAAGTTTGCTAGTGTGAAAGATAACGAAACTTGTTCTTTCTTAAGGTTATTTTCGTTTTAATATTTTTTTTCTTGCTATATCGTGTAATAATTAACCATAATTTACATTTATATTTCGCTGCAGGTTGATTGGATAGATGATTACCTGCGCATTACAAAAGTTAGCTATCAAACAATATCTACTTCTTAAAAACTAAAACACTACAATAATGTAAAATGAGATAAAACTACATAAACTAGATAAACAAAAGATTAAATAATTAGATTAGTATATAGATGCAAAAAATAATTACACAAACAAGATGCAAAATAAATAAAATCAAACAATTACATAATTAAATAATTCTTATAGCTCCAATATTAGACCTTTTCTTCCGATATGTGGTGAAAAGTACCCTCATATGACTGGTATTAAAGTTGTTGTTTTTGTTTTCGGACTAAATCGTTTATAGCCGAGAAATTCGCAGTTGCGTAAACGTGCCCATACATTCTCTGTAATTGCATTCCAATACATGCAATTTAACGAATATTTTTTTCTAGGTTGAGTATTATTGCCATAAATCTGATATTTTGTTTACGTTATGTCTACTTTATTCACTTTAAAACTGTTGATTTTGTTTTTGGATTAAATCTGTTACTACCGCAAAATTTGCAATATATATGAACGTGCTCAAACATTCTCTGTAATTGCATTCCAATACATGCAATTTAACGAATATTTTTTTCTAGGTTGAGTATTATTGCCATAATATTTTACCTACATCATTTCTACTTTATTGACTTTAAAACTGTTGATTTTGTTCTTGGATTAAATCTGTTATAACCGCAAAATTTGTAATTGTATACGGAACGTGCTCATACATTCTCAGTAATTGCATTCCAATACATGCAATTTAACGAATATTTTTTTTCTAGGTTGAATATTATTGCCATAAATCTGATATTTAACCTACATCATTTCTACTTTATTGACTTTAAAACCCTTGATTTTGTTCTTGGATTAAATCTGTTATAACCGCAAAATTTGCAATTATATATGAACGTGTTCATACATTCTCTGTAATGTAACAAATATATTCTCTAGCTTGATTATTAGAGGTATAAAACTAAGATTTAACCAATATCATCCCTGCATCAACTTAAAACAGTCTTTTTCTTTTGTCAGAAAAGGTGGGCAGACACTAGGGGTCATGTTGCAATGACATGTTGCAGCGATATGATCCAGCGACAAAAAGGTGTGCAGTACACTCTGAGGCGACATGCATTAGGGTCGTGTAGCGGGGACATGTAGCAGGGACAAAATCGCAACATTTGCACTCGTGAAAATGTTGCGAGTACATGTTGCAGCGATATGTTGCAGCAACATGTCCCACGACGTTCAACTTGTTGAACTTCAGGGGACACGTCGCGGGGACAAAATCACTCCCAAATTGGTGTTGCACAATTATAAAAGTATCAGTTCACACGAGGGGAAGTGTCGCTACAACACACCCCTGAAACAGGCACCCGCAACATCTTCATGTGTGTGCACATATTGTGATTTTGTCTCTGCTACATGTCCCCGTGACACCTCCCTGCTACATGTCGCCTCAGTGTGCACTACACAAGAGTTTTGTCGCTGCAACATGTCACTGCAAGTTGTCCCTGCAACATTAAACACCTAATGACTGGTCCCTCGGGAAACAGTGCATTTTGTTTCACGGGAATCTCAATGTTTCCTTGAGTCGCAGCCGATGGAAACATTGACAAAAATGTGCAACGGCAACAGCAACGGCTGTCGCCGGTCAACATTCGTGGGTAACAGTACACTGTTACCCTCTGACGTCATAGATTTTACACTGTTTAGCGGGAAACAGTTTTAGTGTTAAATGTCATGTGACCTCGAAGTAACCAATGAGAGCTCGCGCTGTTGGGGGATAAAATTCAGCTATATAACAAGACCCCTTGTGTCTGCCCACCTTAAAGCGTAGGAATGCATAATTGTTAAACGTTTAACAATTGCATCGTCGTCTTCATGCAACGCCTCGAAAGCCCACTTGGTAGGACGGAGGAGTGCAGTATTGGTCTACCGTCTTGATATGCCTGTTTCAAATCCGGCCAGTATAAAGATATTTTTTGCTGAGGATAAAAAGCGGCTGTTCATATTGTTTTTGGAAATTTATATCTGGCGAAAATATATCTGACAACTCAAGTGGATTGATACTGATTACACCATGAAATGGTGCACTACAGCAATAAAAAGTGAACTCATTCAAGGAAATTCCTCTTGCTGAAAAATGTGTGACTTCGCCAAAAAAGAAATATAAGTTATACCGAAAACATACTGTCCTGACAAAAATCTTTTTCTATTCAGCCAGTTAGAAGTAGGGTTGCTCCAAAGCCCAGTTCAATGATAAATTCTTAGACCTACCGACCACCCTATAAACGGGCTGATGATCGTCTCGTACGTGATCGTTCTATCATAAACGTTTGTACTTCAAAGCGACTTCTTAATATATTACTTCTGCTAGCTAAGAAAAGATATCTTTGATGTGCCCGAATTTTGCCAAGGTCAAATACGCTCTCTCGGTTACATTTAATGATGACTGATTACCCACAGTTTGGGAGAACTCGAAAAAGCTGTGGAAACACTCGCCTTATGTCGCCTTCCCACAGCATTCTCGTTCTCCCAAACTTTCACTCGTGTTTCTAGAACTCGATAGAAACATCATACATGTTTTATATTTCTTAATTAATAAATGTCACTGATTATTTCCAAAATTTTGTTTAAGTAATATATTTCTGTGTTTTTGTGTTATAGATAGCTATCGTGATTATTTTACCACTCCATACTTTGTCTTTATCCGCGACGCACTAAGCTACCTGGTTTTGCTTGGACTTCACTTTACCATCTGCCTGGAGACTTCAAGCATTTCTTTCACTTGGATAGAGTGTGCCATTCTAGTATTCTTCACGGGTCGTGTATTATTCGAACTCGAACAATTCACAAATAAGAAAGTTGAGGCGACAGTAAAGAACAGAAGACGACATTACATACGTATGAGATGTAACCGGGGCTGTAAATATCTTGAAGAAGACAAGGAAACGGAAGAGCAAGAAACTAAACCACAAGGTTTTACTCTGAGATTCTCCAAGTACATAACGTAAGTAACATTTTGTCATGGTACCTCATCCAGGAAGGCAATCCTGCAATGCTGCAGCAATGATGGTATTCGCCTTAACTTGAGTCACCGAGTTCGCGATCGAACCTGGATTAGAACTTTCCGGCGACATCAACTCCCATTTCACTTCTCAATGCAAAGTTGCTTGTTTAAGAGCAAGCAACCAATTTCCATTGCACTTGTGATGGATGGTGAGCACTGCATCTAAGAGTGCAATTGCAATACTGCCACCCGCCCTATGTCATCCTGTTCGAACCTGTGGATTCAAGCGCCACCTTTATGGAGATCGATCTAAACTCCCATTTTTCTTCTCACTGCAAAGGTGTTTGTTTAAAAAGTTGTAATGATTTTTAAAGGAGCACTGTCATGCTCAATTGCCTGTTTTAGGTCAAGAATGGGTAAAACTCTAAATTAGTTCTTTACCTCACACTTACAACATTCCTGACAAACCACTGACAAGATATGAAGTATATTTACAAAGCAAAGCTATTCGTTTTAAATTTTCGGCGACTTTCTGAAGACATTGTCTCCAAACTTGAAAAAAATAGCCATTTTTTTCAAGTTTCAATTCCTTTCCATCCTCTCCATCCTTGGCTGCAACCAACAAAGTATAGATTCAGTGCAATTGAATGGCAATTGGCAACAAAACTTCAGCATTATTTTTTGGTTTTAATTGATACAAGGACGTCTTTTAACGGTGTTTTGAAGTTTGACTAAAATAGCATGCCACTGCACCCTTTAAGTTTGAAATAATTCATTTATACACAGACAACTTGGACAGTTCTTTAATGACTAGAATGACACTAATCGGCAAGCTAAACCATCTCACAAGAGAGAAAATCTCCAACAATACCTAACTGGCAAGAAAAATCACATGTTGGCACAGGGATGCTATAACCAATTCCTATTCAGTAGTCCAATAACTTAAGGCCATCAATTTAATCACATTGCTCCATTGCCAATCCAGCATAGTAATTAGAATTGGGTGTTTGAAGTAAATAGTTTCTCTCCAGTCCTAGATCGTGGGTGACGACGGATCACTGTTCCTGATCGTGTACATATAATTCTGATTCAGAAGTGCTCAGCTCAAAATATACTTGCCCTTAGACATTGTCTTTAACAAAAAGTGCTTTGTCTTCGTTTGTTTGTTTGTCTGTTGGTTGATTAGTTTTTACCTATGTTTACCCTTTGTTTGTAGTGATCGGTGGAACATCTTGGACCTCATCACGCTCATAATTTACTTCACTACTTTTGTTCTAAGAATGGTCACGTTGGCTTTGTCAGATTCCATGAGTAACAACCGATCCCTCGTCATAGGTGGCTACTTTTACGGCCTTAATACCATGTTCTTAACGCTAAGGGCATTTGGTCACGTGATGGAGACAACAAAGCAAACTGGACCCATCCAGATCGCTTTCTTCCATATCTTGAGTGACATCGCTACCATATTTTGGCAGTTTATAGCAACTATTTTGGCCCTTTCTATTGCAATAACTAAAGTTTACGTGGCTGAGAAGTCTTTCATATCCGACGACAAGGGAAAAGAACTGTGAGTAAATTTCTTCCCAGTTGAGACAGTAACAAATCGTTTATTTGTAGAATTTACTCGATACGTATGCGAAATATAATGTGCCAAAGCTTGCCCTACAGCCCTTTTTTCTGCCATAAAAGATGTAGATGTCTGTCGGTGTTGATGGCCTTAAAATATCCAATCTTACTAAAAAAAGTGTCACCACGCTCTTTCCATTTCCTTGGATCAAACTTCCCTTGGTAGATGCTGAAAGGTGAGGTGGAGAAGCAGTCGGACATAAGCTTACATAAGTTATATACCTTCACATTTGCTTGCCATGTATGAGTTTGTGCATACGACTGAATATTTCTCTTTAAGGTACAATTCTTCAACATGTTTACTTTCCGTCTTATTTTGTCTGTTACAAGGTTAATATATTGTTTGCGGTAACGTATTGGGCACGTTTTGCAAAATTAAAAAAAAAAAAATGGGGAGATGATTTAAAATTACTCAAAAGCAGATCTCAGTTCGTATGATGTGTGGATCATGCGCCCCTTCCAAAAAAGTACTCGACAAAATACAAGTGAGTCACAGTTCTTTTTATGTTTGTGTTGCAGTGTTTGTAGCAGTTCGGGAATAGCCTGGTAAGTCCAGAGAGTTGTAAGTGATAGGTTTATCATTTCTTCCAATGATTCTGGTTAGAAGCGAACATAATCGGCTTCTCCCATTTTATTGCTCTGGTTGTTCTAAACTCGTGGTTGTATTGTCTATTAGTCTGTACGAGATATTTGAGTCTGTACCTGTATCTTTCACCTCTCAGTTTCCTTTGACGTAAAATAGCTATTTGTTCCAGACAGAAGCAAATGACCTTGAATCCGTGTAACTTGCAACTCTTTTCCTTGGAACAAACCTCATCTCTGAACTAGAGTTAAACGCTTCAAGGTCATGAGCTTCCGGTTCCAGCACATTTAGGGTTTATCAGATTTACGAAGTGCTTTAACTTCGCCAGTATCTTAAGGTCTTCTTTTTAATCCACAGCTGGTGGAAGATGGTGCGACATTTATGTTGGTCTTTGTTAGGAGCTGTGGATGTAGACTTCTTGGAGTCAGCTGATAGTCCTTCAGTAACACTTGCTAATTTTCTATACGGAGCGTTCCTCGTAATGGGAGTCATTCTTCTTATCAATATGATGATCGCACTTCTGTCCAACACATACCAGAAAGTACAGGTGGGATCGTTATTTGGCTTCAAGTTTTTAAATTTTCATTTCCTGTGTAGACAAGTTAAAATCGTTTGTACTCCATTTGTTCATGTCCTCGTTAACTCATTTTCTTCATCCCCCCTATTAGTGGTACTCCCTACATAGCAATATGAATAGATCAATATAGATATATATAAGAATTATTCTAACATGTCTCAAACTTAACTTGGTTTCTTTTGTTTCAGTCCTCTAGAGCCTGAGTACTCGGCATATTAGAATTTTAGCCCATTCTTCCAAGTTACTGCCATTCCACTCCTTTAAAGTTTGTTAGCTACGCGAATTTGTGCTACCGGAAATACCCTTGCAATTAGATTGTTGCATGCTACTTTTGGGGTGATGATGAGAAGAAGAACGCACACCCCGGGCACACATCAAGACAAGCTGAACCGACTGATGAGCTCCAAACTCATTTCTTTAAGAGCGCCTTGATGTATCCCTTTTAAAAGTAAAAACAAATTGTAGTACTTAAGATATAAAAGATGCTGGTAATGCAGTTTGTGTAGTTTTTTTTTGCTGTATCTATTGTCATCATTATTAACGAAATGACTGCTTTGAATGATGTTTCTCTCTTTAATTTTTTTGTTCATTCTTTGACTTTTGTTAGGACAACTCGCTGATGGAATGGTCATTTAAGAAAGCCATAACAATACAGACATACAGTTTCTGTAATCCAATACCAGTTCCCTTTAACCTGATCTCTTTCATGTTCAAATGCTGTGGGTGGCAAATGTGTTTTACTAGTTGCAAAAATGGGAAACAACGCGGGACGCAGACGACTCGCGTAAGTTTCTATTAATAGGTGAAGAATAGGTGTTCTCGATTAGTATAGTTATATGTGTTCACCTAGACACGCTTTGACAGGTACTCATTAAATGACGTCATCAATAAAAAACACAGCTCCTTTTGTATTTGAATGAGTTTGATTGACCGCTGAGTGATTTGCATAATAACCTAGTAACCCGAAAATTTGGTTGATTTGCATAATAACCCTGTAACCCTAAAAACCATACGGAGACACTGTTGATTTTTGAAAAAGTCAAAGTCAAAGAAGTTTACAAGTGGGACGTGTGCCGGGTCCTAGTGACCGCTGCGCCCATGAAAATTTTTAGTTTGTTATTGTGTGCGTTTTACGTTAAGGGATACGAGGGAGAAAAAAGTGAGCATTGTCAATCACTGCGTGTGCGTTGACGTGAGTAGGTGAGGGAAAACTATCTACAAGTCCATCAAAGCCTCCACATTCTCCATGTCGATGTCATCGAGGTCAACTCGAAAAGTGAGTTAGAAAGTCGAAGGGTCCACGAGCGGCTTTTGTCAAAGACCAGTCCGTAACATTTGGTGCAGGGCGCCAGTTGGGCGCCTACCAAAGAAGATAAAGTTCGATGCGTCCGTGAGTACCCAGAGCGTGAAGGGATTGTGATCAACTCCTCTATGATCCGAAAGAACCCAGGACAAAAAGCCACTGCCAAACTGATGCTCAACTACTTCTGGGGTAAATTTGGTGAGAATCTTAACAAACTCACGGTCAACCCGACACCCTGCTCTGTGATTTCTTGGGCGACATGACCAACGAGTTGGATAATGGTGATTACATCACAGAATTCACCTCGGCTGGTCCGAAAAATTCTGGCTGGAAGACCAAGAATGGAAAAGTGTATTGTAAAGTGAGAGGCCTCACTTTCAGTGGATGTGGATGTGGGACCCCGCACTAAGCGCAAAGGACTGGTCTTTGACAAACGCGTCGGGGACACTAGCTACCACCTTTCAATCGTACCCGTTCGGTTACACTCAAGTCGGTTTCGATGACATCGACATGGAGAATGTGGAGGCTTTGATGGACTTGTAAATAGGTTTCTCTCACCTACTCAGTCAACGCACACGGAATGATTGACAATGCTCACTTTTTTCTCTCTCGTATCCCCAAACGTAAAACGCACACCATAACAAACGAAAAATTTTCATGGGCGCTGCGGTCACTAGAACCCGGGACACGTCCCATTTGTAAACTTCTTTGACTTTTTTAAAAAATCAACAGTGTCTCCGTGTTGTTTTTAGGGTTACAGGGTTATTATGCAAATCACTCAGCGGTCAATCAAACCCATTCAAATTCAAAAAGGGCGGTGTTTTCTATTGATGACGTCGTTTGATGAGTACCTACCAAAATGTGTCAAAGTGAACGCATATGACTACTTCGATTGTCTAAAGCCACCGTGTTATTTTACAATTTGTCTTGCTGGGGAAGGCTGCGTCTAAATGGAACGGCTAAGGTATAAATTTAGTATATAAATTCATGACCTAAACGTCGTTGCAACAGGTAGTATCGCAAGTACCTTTCAAATAGATCCGACTTGATCACCTAGGTTAAGAACCATCACGCGTGTCCATTCTAACTTTAGCGTAGGGAGCAAAACCTAAAGATGGAATTATAACTGTAAAATATCCACCATTTCAGAGGAAGAGGTTACAGGTTGTCGTGGAGCGTCTGGAGTCCATTTACTTTGCTAAATACGGATATTTGTTTCCTCTAACAGGTAGGAAGAATTACATTGAGTGTTAAAACAGTCGACGTATAGTCACGAAACAATCGAACTGTTGATTTATTAATAGTAACTCTTTATAATAATATCTTTACCTTTTAGATTCTAGTGTTTTAAGTATTTTTTAGTTTCTAAGTTCTCAAAGCAAAATTGTGGTTTTATGGATAATTTGTAAAGTGCCTCGGTCAACTCATTGATGTATGCGCTATACAAATAAACTATTATTATTATTATTATTATTATTATTATTATTATTATTATTACTATTATTATTTTATTATCATTATCATTATCATTAGTATTATTGATACTTTTCAAGCGTTCAACGCCAGAAACGACACTTAAAAATAAAAAGTCACGGTGCTTTGTGTCAAAACGCCCATTTTAATGATGCCTTCAAAATGTTAAGAAAAAGCATCTGTCAAGAGAAACATGGCTTGATATAAAAGAGAGGTACACCTTAGAAAGTCGTAATTGATTCTAAATGTCACATTAGCAAACTTACGGAAGAAAGTGATTTTACTTTCCGTTCATTTGATGAGCCTTAATAGAAATCCTGGTGTTAAGTTATGTCGTCTGCCGTTTCTGAAACAAACCCATAAAAAGATCGCAGATTAGTGTCCATCTGGAGACATAACAGCTTAAACTACCGTGTGCAACGTAATAAGTAGTCTTACGTAAAGTACCAATAAATAGCTTTTATTCGGAGTGGTTTTTAATGGATTTTCGTAAAACGGAAAAGCAAAGAAATTACTTTGGCCGATCAGAAAGGACACAATCATCCCTTGAAAGAATCAAAACAAGCGAAAAATGACTGTTATTAGTTTAGATTGGGTGGCAAAGGGGAGCGAATTTTGTGCACCTATCGCTTTCTGTAGTTATGCGAAACTTTCAAGAAAAAACTGCCCTAAAAAGTCTTTCGCCAGACATCAAGCAATGCGAAACTTGGAGCTCAAAGTTGTTAAGCTTTCGTAAGTTTTCGTTTTCTCTCTGGAGGCCAAGTGTTCTTTTTATTATTAATCTATGGGTAACTGTATTCTCTTTACACAAAATTTCTTTCTTTTATAGACGAAAGGAAACTGGATCGTGTTCTACTTGAAACAGAGCGGAATCGGCAAATGGCCAACCAGATTGCGCAAAGAACTTTTACAGCATCTCACAGTTCAGAAAAAAACATCTTTCCCACAGGTCCTCAGGTAGTGGAGCTCACAGCCGGTTATATTACAGCTCTTTCTTTTTGGAAGCTGTTGAACTAAATATTTAACCATCCTTCTCTCTCTGGTTTAGCCATAGTTTGGAATATCCGAGGATGACAACACTACACCAATTACTGAGCCATGCTGCGATACGTTACGCTATGCAAACCACATCACGCAACTCATTAGATGAATTACAATCCTATCCAGATATAGAAGCAACATTCATAGCATTGTCAACGCCTGGCGCCGTGCCTTTCACTTTTGATCAACATTGTTCTTACTTTCATAATGTTCACTTTGTACCTTATAGCGGACCAATTAACTTCTGACAAGACGCTAGCATAAAAAAAGTGGGCGGTACCTCGTTTTTGAAGTCTTTCGTCAGAGGTCCAGTTTACATGTACGATTCGTGTGCCTAAATGATATGATGTTTCTCGAGACTTGTAAATCAGACATATTAACTCAACAGTGCCTCGGTGGTCAAAACAACTTAAGGACGGTGCCTACTAATTCAAAGGTATTTTTGCCCCGATTTGTGATTATGCAGGAAAGGTAGATGTTAACAAGTGTTAATGAAATCCAAAAAGAAAATTGGGGGTAACCACGCATTTTTCAAAGATAATTCATGAACAATATTTGTAAAAAGCTTTAAAATACAAAACAATGTATGGCGTTCTTTCTCAAATTGAAGCTCAATTATCTCTAAAGAATGCATGGTTACTCCCAATTTTCTTTTTGGATACCAAGAGTAATTACGAAGATCTACTTTATCTGCATAGTTTTAAACCGCGCAAAAATATCCCTGCATTAGTAAGCATCGACGATAGGAAATCCGAGTATCTGGAGACACGCAGAACGTATGCGCAATAACAATAGTATGCACCGTCCTTAAGCTTTTTTCAATGCCTTTTTCGACACTTCAAGTCATACAAAATATCCTGTTGATATGTACTTTTGTATATTGACTGAATACAGGCTTGGTTCAGTAAGGGAATAAGCGTGGAAGAATGCCTTTTAACATGCGAGGGAGCCAAGCTGTGCGATCTCTGCAATCCTGAAAGACCAAAGGAAGATCATGGAGCCAGATACGTAATCCCATTTTCACCTAAGCTTCCTCACTTTGAGGTACTCACACGGTATTAAACTTAAACTTTTCACCTTTTCTACTAAAAGTTGTAAAACGTTCTTGTTATCTACTCAATTACACCGTGAAAAGCGAAAACTAAATATTTTACAGATACGTGTTATTTAGAGGTGTTAATGCGTGACATTTGCGAGACAGTGATTTACGTCACGTTTTAGGTTATTTGCCCTTTGATCTTTAGATTCTTTAATTTCGGAGTGTGGTTAATTTAGTGCGGAGCGTGTATGTGTTGTTGTCTACGAGAAGAAATTATAAAGCCTACGGTGTCGCGGGACCGATATGTAAGTTCATTTATCTGTAGCTTTCCCTTTTGTTTTATGGCTAGCTTTTAATTAAGTGTATTCGTTATTATTCATGCGTGATTATTGTAGTTTGCATACCGTGCCCTCGTGGCTGCGTGAATTTATTTACATCGATTTCGCTTTACTAGCTTTATAGTTTTGCTTGTATTGTTTAGTATTTCTTTCATGCTGTCTTATGCCAGCGTTTTTTATCGTTTGTTTACAGTTTACGAGATCAACCAATAAACACGATTTAAATGTCACTTCGGTCTCCGTAAAGTACGCCCGTTTGGTATTTTGTCCGGTCGCGATTTTCTTGGCAATTCATTCGGCCTTGATGTTCGCTTGCCGCTACAAGAGGAATGAATGAAAGTTACTGAAATATAGAGTTACCCAGATAACAAAATGGGGTACAAACCAACACTAGAGATTTTTGGATTATTCGACAAAGGAAAGTGCTGATATCCAGTACTATCACTGCACAACATCTAAGATAAAAAGGTCTGAGGTGGAAAGAAGAGGCCAGATAAGCGGGGAATAACGTGCACAACCAACGCCTGCTTTCGTACAATTACGTTGAAGACATTACGCCAAGAAGTGTCTTAATTTGTTCACATACATTGTAGGTACTCATTCAAGAACCAGGGGATAGAAGGTTTCTGGGCATTGGCGCAGTCTGGGAGGGCTATGAAGTCAGTCATTGCATGCCAGGATGGTCAGAAGGAACTGTCGGATATCATATTGACGATGGAAAAATATTCCATGCTGAAAACCCAGACAAGGGAAAAGAAGTCGAAGGTAATATTTCACGAGCTTTCCCAGCAAATTATCTAACTAGCGCGTCGAGCCATGGGATTTGAACCCCGCATTGACACTTTCAGTTGAGTAAGACGGTGAAGCACTCCCATACAATAATATCATGGTAGGGAAGTTAGAAAAAGAATCAAGCTACTTTCCTAACTGTTGACTCTCTTAACTGTATTATTGTGCACTGTTAACATACTTCAATCTAGGCAACCTTAGAGTTTGAAACAAAAGAACTGCGCTAGAACAGTTTGATTGTTAGTGGTTGGGGCCAAACAATTTTGATTCGGTCATACAATGTTTGAATTTCTTTAACGTTGACTGGAACGGAGCAGCAAAGGTACAGCGAGTGGAAAAAAAATACATGTAATGTCTTAAACAAATAATCTTCTACCGAGTAGCAAAGCCCCGTCCAACAACAAAACAGTTTCAAATCCAACGACAAAGCAACACTATATATAGCAAGAAAAAATTTATTTGAAACCTGCTCGATCCCAACTCAGGCGAATCGAGGGAAAGAAGCACTTTGCGCTGTCCCAAGTGTGTTTTTATTGATTTTGCTCTGCTTTTGCTTGGTTTACGGCTGAATATAGATGCCATGGCTTATCGTGGTGACCTGATTGGCTGTACAATCAAGTTCGAGGAGAAAACGAACGGTAAAGTGCCTGTTGTATTCACACTGAATGGACGACGAATTACGGAAGATAAGATATGGATAGACTACACTCCGGGTGGGAAGCAAATGTACCCTTACATAGGCATGAGTCAGGAAGGAATAAGAGTGTTGGCCAAGGTTTGTACGATTAATTCAGTTCATCAATTACAATTTATTTGCTTAATTCTTGGACAGGAA
>NC_090896.1:27980111-28007611 GCF_036669925.1 Montipora capricornis
AGTAAGAGTACGAAATACTATTCTTTGAGAGTGCAAAACTCTTATTCAATGCCACTATTTTTTAGAGTACAATAACTCTTTCAGTTTGGGATGTAACCCACACCGACATTTCAAGCCGATAAATACTGGTTTGTGATAGCTTGTGAGATACTTGTGAGGTATGTGGTGCGCAACGGATTTCGAGCCAATGAATGTGGGCTTGCGAAAGCGTCTTAGCTTCAGTGCAATCCGCACTAAACACAAGCCGAGTCTAAATATGTTGGCTTGCGAGAGTAAACAACTCCCGTATCGATTCCACTCAGCGACGTCACCTGGATGAAATAAAAAAGAACAAACAAGGCAGGCAAAGGATAGTTAATTTTCGAAATGAAAGAACGAAAACCAATCTGAAACAGCACGACAGATCAATTTTGAAACACAAATAACTTACCTTACAACTAATTTGCGACGGAAAAATCTTCAAATTTTTCCCAAAACAGGGAAAACGACCGCAGATTTATTTGCAAACCAACGCTAGAAGCAATGGCCGATACTTGAAAAACAATGACCTCGCAATTACTAGTACCCAGTCTACAAGCCAGACTGTCACGTGTGTTTTCGTCCTCAAAGTGACATACTGACAAGATTTGCCTCTGACTTAGGGGTCTTTATGCATAATGCATAAGACCCCAAAAACACTACAATCTACTTCTTTCTTCTGACCGCAAAAATGCTTCCACCTGTTGTGGCTTTCAGGCGCTCTCCTAACCTTCGAGACCTGCTGGTAACAGCTAAACTGACCCCTAATGTAACTCATTCTAATTCCGCACTTCCTTCCGGTTCTTTTCGCTGTGGCAAAAACTGCGATAACTGTCCTTACATTTTCCATGGACTAACCAACTACACATTCTTCTCTACTGGCGAAACACGCTCCATTAATTCCCACATAACTTGCGAAACTAAAAACCTTATCTACATCATTCAATGCAACAGATGCCATCTACAGAGTACATAGGCGAAACTAAACGACGTCTAAAAGACCGTTTTAATGAACACAGCCGCAAAGTTTAGATAACGCTAACACCAAATCGAAACCTACTACAGTCGCAGAACATTTCCTCTCCTCTCCCCACAACATCTTTAAGGACATGCAATTAATTCCTGTCGAAAAAATATTTTTTGACAGAGACTCGATCCGTAAGGCCAGGGAAACTTTTTTTAAATTTCAAAAGGCAGGACAATTGATCCCAACGGTCTTAATACCCGCGAAGAAACGTATTAGATTTCAGTTTATTATTTAGAGTCATTTCCGTTATTTTTCCGTTACTCTTAGTATTTGAATTCAAATTTGTTGTAACTGCCATTTTTTATCACATTTCTTTTCTAGTATTACGTCAACATCCATTTACTATATATATGTACATAGAAGCAATTCAATGTAAACTCTCATTGATTGTACCTGAAGAAGGCTAGTTTGGCCAGCCGAAATATATTACACCACTAAAATCAAATCTACGTCGTATCGGCTCTTGCTTAAAATATTTAGTTTCTCAACTCAAGCGGCTGATCCACCCAACTCAGTGCCTTCTGTTTTTGTGTAACACGTACCACAGGCAACCCACTGTACGCTCATGGTAATGGTAATGGTAATGAATTTATATAGCGCATTTTCTATTAACATATTCAAATGCGCTTTTACAAGCAAGGGATCTATGGATGAGACCGGACATCTATGGGTGAGATCGGACATCAGCATATGTCATATGTCATGGAGCCTCTTTTTATATTTTATCCTGAGGGAGTCTTTTACTGTGTAACCGCATCCCCAAGGGTAACATGAAACCTGAGCTTAACCAAACCCAAGCAATTTACCCTACGGAAGCTAAGGCTCCAAACCCAAGGGTTGTGTAACCACAGCTATTGTAGCGCTCATTAAAAGTTAGTTTTTGTACGGTTCCTTTGAAGCAGTTGTTTCATTTGTCAGTCATAAATTTGCATTTGTTAGTGGTTTTTAGAGAGACGTAAAGACAATGGAAGAATCAGAAAGTGAAATAAATCTACAAGAATTGTCAAATAATGATCAAGATGAAGCCAAAAAGAAAGAAGCCAAAGAGAAAGAAGAGAGAGAAGAACAAGGTATGGTTATGATGAAGATTGAATATTGGCTTGTCTTGGGACACGATTTGCAAACAAAAGATATAGTGATTTATGTTACTTTGTTGTCGACCATGTAAAGTTGTCAATAGCTTGCGAAAATTTAGGTACTAAGAATCATGTAAAGCGTTTTCCCTTTTCAAAAGTGAACTATGTTTGTGGTCAATGATAAACCCGGTAATTGTTCTGGATTTGTTGAGGACAAATCTTTCAATTTGTTATTGCGACCATCTATTGTCTACTAGGAGCGTGTTTCTAGCCTGCGTATAGGAAGCGTTGCCGTATGATCGCAGAAATGTCCGCATTTTGGCAGCATAATAGGGACCTCACGAAAGAAATCAAGATATCACAGTCTATTGCCTGGCATCAGTATCGTGAAACTTTCTCTAGTGACTCTCATCCTGAAGGCACACACTGAATCAAAATGCGCTCTTTTATAATTGTTTTTAAAGCAGAACTGATGTTTAAGACTGAGTCTTTTCCTCTATAGAGTCTCGATTGATGGATACGATTGTGACAGGGGATGTGGAAGAAATAACAGACAGGCTTAACCCACGAGCTTTAACAAAATGCAAGAACAACATATTGTATATGGCAATGAAGGTAGATGACATATAAAGCCTCTTAATAAGACTCCCAGGCGAAACGTTTCGGGATGCTCGTGGAAAAAAATAGAATTAAACCGATATTAAATGCAGACAAATTTGGGTACTGCTCGAGTTTGATTTGACCTTTAAAAGATACCATTTAAAAACGGACAGACAGTATACAACACTAAACGATACCTTGACGGTTAAACTTCGTGACGTTTCGTCTTGGAAACCCTAACTAAGACCAAAATCAGTGATTTACACCTCTGCACGAGACGACGAGTATTCCCAAGAGATAAACCTACTTTGATAAATAAAGTATTTATCACCAACCAGCAGATACGTACGGAAGACCCTACTTTAGATGTTTTACTGTGATCTAGAGAAATTTTTTGCAGTGGTAAAATTTCTAAAATCTTTGTGATATGTTAAAAATACCTAGAATACGAGAGAGAAATTGTGAACAGCTGTAAGATGTGACTTTCCTCCGAAAAAAACATTCGTAATTTTAACATATTACTGATATGATAGCACCAAACGGTCTCGTCCGCGTAGCACTCGTCATTTAGGAGCCGAACACATAAACTATATATACGTTACGCAGTTTGTTTGCGAGGTGAATGTTTATCTCTAGGAGGCTTGACACATTATTGTGTTCATTTGTTAGGCAAGCAGTGAGCTGCGTCGTAGAGCAGACAAGAAGGAACAAGACGAGGAAGAGTTTACAAAATTGGCCAACTCTGTGGACGAGTTCTCTTGCTCGCTGTTAAATCCGTTAAAATCAGATATAGAATTCTGCCATACTTTTGCCGATTCACTGGATCAAGTCATCGATGATGCTATAGAAATGGAACAAAAAAAGGTAAGAAACCAAAGCTTTTAAACTCGGTCGGCTTAAGAATGTTTCAGCGTAAGTTTCCCAGTTCAAATCACCCTCGCTCATAACACAAAAGAACTTTCCCTAAGCATGTCCTTGTGGTGTTCACCGTGGAGATTCTGTATGCACAACCTGACCTGACCGTAGTCCATTTGCAACTTTCTGGAAGTTTGAACAAGAAATTCAAGGGGAGAGGTGGATCGCACTTGAAACTGACGGAGCCAGGAGTCTGAATAAATGGCGCGCTTTTTGTCGGATGTGTGAGTATGACAATTCCAGTTTCCGTTAAACGGTTAACGCAAAGAAACAAACAGAAATAACAACAATAACAACAACTCCAACAGCAAGAACTGAGAACCACTGAAACGAAACTACTTCTGCACTAAATTTGTTTCACTTTAAAGTGCCACTACGATGAAAATTTTGCATGTCCTTTTTTCTTTAGGTTTTGAAAATAGACGTACTAAATAGGTATCATGCCAATTTTTATCTCAAAATTCCCACGGAAAGTATGATTATTGTAACGTAGTTTTTCGGTTTTCGCTGTCCGCCATTACTCGAACGGCAAATGACCGTGAGAGAGGAAAAGGGTTGGGTCTAGCTGGGTCGCCTGGGGTCTGACGTCCTATGCGCAACGCTCAAAATAAGCGCGGCTAATTTCCCATTTCGTCTATTCGATGTGAGAGATCGCCGAGTTGCTTTTTGCTGATATTATATACATTACTCCTTGATCGACTTGTTGGCTTTGTCAAACGCCCGCGAAGCGATGCGCGTATGGCGTCACTAGCCAAGTCTTGCGTGAAGACCGCTTACAAAATAATCGCAGGCTTCTCCAATGACGTCCGAGTAATGGCGGACAGATTTTTACCGGTTTTTGCCTGGCTATTTCCCGACTTATCTCGCTTCTATCGTTCCAAATTTAAATGCACTGTTTTATTTTGAACATATTGACTTAATTGACGTTGAAAAAATTCGAAAAGAAAACCAAACATTTTCGTCGTAGTGGCACGTTAAGAGTACTTTAATTACGTGCATTAATTGACGAATTCTCTTTTTTCCATTGTAGATTTTAGCACATCCAGTGCTTCATGGCTTAATGAACGACAAATGGTTCGGTGAATTCCGCACTCTGAAAAGATCGTCCTGGCTGAGTATTAAATATTGGAAGTGGTGTCTTCTCAACATCTGGTGTGTGTTCGACGTGCTGCTGTTTCCAATTCTCTTTGTTCTGTTTTACATTATTCACATCTGCAGAGATAAGTGGCCAAAAAAAAGAGGTAAGTTATTGCAACGCTCTGCTATTCAGTACCGACGTATGACTCTAAAACTCCGAGTTCAACACTTACTCGTTCGAAATAACCCTTGGAATGAAGTAAAGGTAACATTCTTCAGACACTGGAGATCGCTTGGGAAGTCGCGGAAATGTTCTCCAAAGCTCCATCGGAAGTTCACGAAACCTATCCGGAGTGGAATTAATTCAGGAGATATATATTACGTGCTTTCATAGAGTTTATTTTTAGCGCCACAGATCAGGTCTTTCAAAGTTCAAATGAAAATTTCGCCAATACTACTTGTGTGTTTTTTTTAGTTGAATAAGTTAGGAAATGAACCTCACCGCTAGACTATTACATTAAAATTCTCAGTAATTTTTCGCGATTTGGTGTTGGATCATTGTAACCATGAGATAGTCGTCGCGAGCTTGCAAAAATCAAAACCTCTTTACCTTTGTATAAAATTTGGGAGCCCCATGTGCTGTCAGACTTGGAGACAAAGGCATGAATTTTGAATGATGTTTGCAAGTTGACGATATCAATCTAAATTTAGCAAGTGAGTGAGAAAATTTATTAAGGCCTGTTCCAAACGCCGCTCCATTCATGCACCCAGCCTAATTGACGAGCTAAGAGCTGCAGAAGAGCGGCGTTTGAATCAGTTTGGTTGAGCAGGTTAGTTTTGGAGCGGCCAACAACGTTAAGTTCGACAGGGTCTGTCGCAGTATGCGACGTTGGAGAGGCGGCTGATTCATATGGCGCTCTTGTCATGTGCCGAACCTAACGCATAAATTGTAATAATTTATAATCTTACCACAGTACACTCCGAAGTTTTACCTTGGTACCTAGTCTTCTTTACCATTGTATGGATTTCAGTTTAGTTCGACCCAGGTACGGCGTATGAATTAGCCGTCGCTCAAAAGTCGCTCTTTAGTCGAACTTTATTGAGTTAGGTTGGGCGCATGAGCGGAGCGGCGTTTCAATCGGGCCTAAGGAACAAAAATGCGTATCATCCGCAAATAAATTCTGATAGATTTAAGAATGTATTTTTTAATAAGCTAATTTTTATTTTTATGATCATTTATTTTTGGCTAGTGTATTTCTTAAAATTTTAAGACATTTGTAAAAGGTAACTTAAGATATGTCTGTCTTAAGAGGAATACAGATTATTATTATTATTATTATTATTATTATTATTATTATTATTATTGAAATCTTAATGATATCACAATGACTACAAGTTTATGTTTAGGACCTGAAATACTGTAGCCTTAATACAACTATAAAGATTTTGTATTCTTTCACCATAGATGTCGCCATTGTCTTTCTCGTCAATGCAACTTCTGAGGTTCCTAACCCTATCCTTTACGAGAAAATATTGCTCTACACAGCTATAAATTTGTTATTTGTTGAAGGAAAGTTGGCAAGAATGTTTGTCAAAAAGTGAGGAAGCTACCTAACCACCCACTTAAGGCGTTAATGGCTATTGTTAAAGATTAGGAAACCTCAAAGTCAGTGGCCGAAAAGTTATTGCAGAACACTTTAAACAGTCATATCTTCAAATATAACTTATCAATTGAAATAAAGTAATATCCTGTTACATTATTTCTAGGCCTATTTTAAGCATTTACACAGTATGTGAACGTGATTTGGTACTTTTAATCATGTGCTAATAACGACTCCGTCTTATAACTTTTTTTTTCGTGTAAAATCGTCACAAAACCTTTCGAAGGGGCTTGCGAAAGCTTAATAGCAACAACACAACGGAAGAAGGTCACTAAATATTTCTGTCGAACAACAACGAGAGCAGAGTGTCTCAGTAACGGGAGAGTGTACTCCATATAATGGGCTATACCTCTTCATATGTACCTTTAGTGAGCACTTTTTTGGCGCTCGGTACTTTGCAGTGAACGTTAACAAAAATAAAAGAATGAAAGGATTGATTTTTTTTTAGGTGAAATTCTTTCCAATTTTGAGAAAGTGGTCTACATTTCCAGTCCAATACAAAATGTTAAATTACCGTGACATTTAAATTGCAATTTTCAATAATGTTGCATTGAGAATTATCAAAGGAACTCAACTTGTCAAAAGCGATAAAACACCTGCCCATTGAAAAAGGGATTTTTGCGTTGAATGCGGGCAAAATCTAGGTGATAATATGTATTGCTGTAATCTGCACTAAAAAGGAAATTTCCCGTTCGCTCATCTCTCCGAACAAGTCGCCTGTCGATATGCTTGATGACGATGTTGTATGGAGGACTTCTGTGCTTGTCAGTAAATTCCGCACCACAACCATAGCACTTTTTTACGTTGCCTGGCAGTGTAACTAACTCGTACCTGTGAGGGGAATATCCTGAATGCCAACTTTCAGCGCCCGAAGCGTATGTTGGCTGCGGATAGTTTTGTCCTGTGCTCCAAGGGTCATGCTGTTGAAAAGGACGGCCGCCTGCCATCACTGTAGGATGGTGATGAAGAACTTCTTGAGGGCTAACACCATGATACAAGAGATTATGAAGGTAAGAGAAGTAATCCCTCATACTGGCCCTATTCCCATCGTAATCCCTCTTAAGTTATTTTTAGATCTCCTGCGAGATCCGGTATTCCCACGAGGGTTAACTGATAGCCAATCACATGTCCTCATTTTTACCAGTGTTGACAGCTGAGCGAATTCCCACGCAATGATTCGCGTCGTTCGCGATTTACCATCAATCAAAAATGGCGGAGGATGTTGAGAGACAATCATATATATACATTTTGTGGACGAACTATAGAGTTAACCGATTACAATGACTTATGTTTTGAAACCTGTATCTTGGAAGGAACGAGTTATGTAACCGACAGGATACAGAATGGTAAATGGAAGACTATGGTCGATAAGTACGATCTCTCCGACTTTAATAAACGCATTCTCGGTTTCCGTTGCGGGATTAAAAGATGTTGACTTAATTCTGATACGGTGGTAGAGTAGGCAGATAGAGCTCTACAACAGTACCAAACATGAAAGGAAAACTTGAATCAAGCGTCCGATAAAAATTTTTGAACCCGCATTATCGGATTCAAGTGAATTTCCAAAGCACGTATGTTAAATATAGCTGTCTCCTTAAAAAGAGATTTAACACGGTTTCGTATATGGCACAACCTTGAATGTGGTATCATTGAAAACTAGACAATTAAGCGATTTCAGTTATAGATGTTTGAAACCTGTATCTATCTATATATCTTTGCACCTTGTATCTTGAAAGTAACGACTTTAAATAGGCGACAGAATTTTGTACACAATGAAATATCGCGGGACTACAGTCACCAAGTAACAAATTCCTGACTTGGTCAACGCGTTCTCGATTTTCTTAGCGGACTTAAACTATGGTGACTTAATTCTATGATATTCATAAATTAGACAGCTAACGCTTTCAAACAGTACCACACATGACAGGAAAATTTTAATTGACCCCGCGATAAAAATTTTTAAAACCGTAAGATCGGATTAAAGTCAATTTGCAACGCACGTGTAAAACATAGCTCCCTCTTTCAAAATTATTTAACACGGTTTCCTACATTAGGAAATCGTAAAATTGGTATCAGAGTGAATTATACAGTTAACCGATTTCCACGATATATGATTGCAAACTGCATCTTGACACGGACGAGTTTTGTAAGCGACAGAATTTTGTAGACGGTGAGAAAGTGCGCACTAAAATGGACAAGTAACGCAATGGAACCAAGGTAAACCGGTACTTTTACAACTGAAAATTTTGCAATTATTCTACTCAATAGATAACAATAAAATTTCGCAACAAAGGCACTCAATGTATAATACAGAATGACTTTTTGGCATTTATTGAAATCTCATTAACTGCGAATTAGTAACTCAATTACATCTGTCAAAATTATTTAACACGGTTTGATAGATTGGAAGTTCTTCAAATTGGTATCACTGTGAACAAGACAGTTAAGCAATTCCAAGGATAAATGTTTGAAAACTGTATCTTGCAAACAATGAATTTTATCAGGCCATGAAACTCAATTTTGAAAATGGAGAGTGGCATCGTACAGAATTTGCTGCACTTTCCCTCCTCCACGAAACTTCCACGTAACGCGCGCGGTAACATTATCCGCGGGAAAATTGATATGATCTAAAAATAGCCTAAGAGGGATTACGATGGGAATAGGGCCAGTATGAGGGATTACTTCTCTTACCTTTATAATCTCTTGCATGATACGAACGCCCCATGATAATTGCTGCTGGCTGCTCCATTTGGTGACTTGTGGTCGGTAAGCATCTTTGTTGATTTAATGTATTGGAATTTGAATGCTGTACAGCATTGGGCTGGGCGCTTGCGGAAGCCGGTGTTGTTTGCTGGGCTGTGGCTATACCTGGCCGCTGCGTTGGCTCTACAGGGGCACCCAACGAATCTGTTCCTCACTTTATCTGTTCCCCAGAGGAATCTTGCTGGCTGGCAAAAATACAGGTGTTCCGATGAGCTGGCTGGGAAATTTATTATTGATAGAGGTTTTGCCTGGGTATTACTGACTTTTTCTAGCATTTCAACCCGAGCTGGCTGTAGAAACTCTGAAGACTGAGAACGACAAACATACCACGGCTGGTCACAGTGATTGCGCTCGCGGAAAAAACCTGTGTCGGTTTTGTTCGGTCGTTTGTTAAAAGCGCGCGGAGGTTCCACAGATCGACGAACACGGATTGTGCTGTTTTCCTCATTTACATGTAAGATTTATTTCCATTGTTATTTTATCTGTATGCTGAGATTCTCGTGATGTTCTTCTACACTGAATTGAAATGAACAGAGTGAATTTAACAGTATTAACTTGTATTTTCATTCACAGATTTCAGTTTCGACCAGAGTTTGGACGGTGTACAATGTGTTTGGTGTTAGCGTTTTCGGAGGTATAAGACTTCCTATTGTAGTTGTTTTAATGCTTTTTTTTTCGGTTATCTGTATTAGTCAAGTGCGTGATGATCTTTTACAGTTGAAGCGAATCGAGCCAACGAATTGTAAAAAATTGACAGCAGTACGTATTTTTCTTATTCGTGTAGGCAGCCACGGGATCAACCGGGTGCTTTCCTCAAACACAAGGTAAAAATCAAGAAAAATTCGCACTTATTTTAATTTAGTTTATTTCGTTAGAAAGACGATTTATTACTCTCGAGAACTCCTGCGAAGAGATCCTTTTTTAAGAACCTGTTGGCAGATATTTGGCATAATATACAAAACCCTGCTTAGTGAACTAAAATCAAGCAGGTTCTATAATTATGTGAGTAACAGTTAAATTGCAATAAATACTTTAACCAAGGAGTTTGACTTTGAGATCGCAAATATTTATTTTTCTGGCAATCAATACCTATATCTCCTACATAGAAACTAGGACCTTGTCAAGAACTCACTTTAAGCCTGCATCCAAGTATCCCTATTTTGCCAGACAAAAAATATACATATGTTCGTATATGCAGGCTTTTACTATTGTTTTTTTTTCTCTGACTAAGAAAACTTTGTTGGTTTTGGTCAGACTGTGGTTTTAATTGTGAGAATGCTTCTGATGATCAGCTGTTTTGTATTGGGTTGAGTGCTTAATTAAGACATACTATTGTTCTTACAATGTATGATTGTGTCAGCAATAACTGTTGTCATCAACACATACATTGACAAAACAATTATTGTTATTGTGACCAACAGCACTAATTCTTTTTTACTTGGCAGATTGTTTACTTTTCCTTTTCAACAATCACAAATTATCTTTAGTCATACTTTGTCTCTGTACAAAGCCAAACTGAGTTAGGCTTGTGAAGATGGGCATTCTTTGTTTGTTCATTCTTACGACCCTCTCTCTTCCATCAGGTTGAGTTAGGCTTGTGACGATGGCCATTCTTTGTTTGTTCATTCTTACGACCCTCTCTCTTCCATCAGGTTGAGTTAGGCTTGTGACGATGGCCATTCATTGTTTGTTCATTCTTACGACCCTCTCTCTTCCATCAGGTTGAGTTAGGCTTGTGACGATGGCCATTCTTTGTTTGTTCATTCTTACGACCCTCTCTCTTCCATCAGGTTGAGTTAGGCTTGTGACGATGGCCATTCATTGTTTGTTCATTCTTACGACCCTCTCTCTTCCATCAGGTTCAGTTAGGGCATTCATAGTTTGCACTGAGAACTTTGTTTCCTTTGTGGCCCTCTATTCAGTTGTCTATTAAGTTTCAATTCTCCTTTAATGTGAATGGCTGCACATCCGTGTCATTGGGAGGAAGACGCTCAACAGTTGTTCAGTCATGGTAACATTTTAAATTTTATTAAAATAATTTATGGCATGGAGAAAGTCCATTCATTTTGACCAGTTTAAGTGCTAGACCTATATGGCCTGCAGAAATTTTACTGATCTTGTTATCCATCCAGCTCAAGATGTGACTGTCATATTTGGCGAGTCAAGGGAATACTTTTTTTAATTTTTCAGTTGATCTGGAAAGATATATAGCTAAATTTGTTAACTGCTCTGCACCATGATGACAAATAGATCTTATTACCTTAAGCTGTTTTTTTTTTTGCCAATCCGCAAAGACATTTATGATAAATAAACATGTTTCAACTTAAGCGTAAGGTTTCTGCATCTAAGAATTACAGGGGCTCGAGTCTACTTTTTACAAATACTAACAATCACAGGATGCCTACATAATGTGTTTGACCCTTGGTATTATTGAATTTAGAAGCAATGTATGAGAATAGCAAAAAGTTCCATACTATTGTACTATTCTGGGATAAATATTTGCATATAAGATGAGAATAAACTAACCTTCATCCGAAATGTTCTTCTGTGTTGTTATTGTGGCTGCTTGTGGGAAATTTAGCGATTTCAAGGACGTGTGTTGCTCTGGTAAAAATTGCTACAATTTGCCATTTTCAGCCATAATAACAACAGCACATCATTTCAGATAGTTTATCCTCATCTTGTGTAAATATTTATTGCAGAATAGTACTATAATAATTATGGAACTTTTTGCTATTCTTATACATTGCTTCTAAATTCACCCTTTGTGTGGGTCCCCTGTGATAACAATGATTAGTGAGTCCATAGCTTGATCTGAAAACTCAATCAGCATTACTGCTGGCTCTACCCAATTAATATTGGTCTCTAATTTATTTCCTTCTTAATTATTTTTCAGGCTACCATGGAAATAGCAAGGAATTGGACATTGACAATTGTGTAACTGAAGAGATCAATAAAAATGTAAAATGAAGAGCTATTTCAAGGTTCCAGTTGTTCTGCCTTATTAGGGGTGGCGAATGGTTCATCAAAAACTCTGGGTCTCGCAAAATTTTAGTCGAATTTCACTGGTCTCGCAGTCTCGTTTTTTATATGAAGGTGTCAAACACTTTGAAGTCTCGGTCTCGCAATCTAAAAAGTAAAATGTCTCGGGCTCGCAAAGAAAAACGCTGGTCTCGCCGTCTCGCAAAGTCTCGCATTTACCATTCGCCACCCCTCTTATTGTAGACAATACAGGTTTATCCTAGCAAGTATTTTATTGCTTTTGTGTACAATGTTGTTAGGTATTATGAATTCTGTGCTCGCTTTCCAGGGTGACAAAAGGCTCCTAAAATTCAAACTGCTCGAGACAGCAGTGCATGTAGAGTATCATACTAACACAAGAACTACAGCTGTGTGTTTCACATTATCGTTCCATTATCATTATCAATATAAGTATTGTTATTGTTATCATCATCATCATTATTATTAGTAGTAGTAGTAGTATTATTATTCCTTTCATTTATATATATATATATATATATATATATATATATATTAATTAATTAATTAATTAATTAATTAATTAATTAAGTAAGTAAGTAAGTAATTAAGTAAGTAAGAAAGTAATTTAATTCCTGGCTGGGAAACCAACCAATTTTATCTAGCTGGCTGGGAAATTTCTTGTGTGTCTTGCTGGGAAAAAGGAACAGATAATTTTTTCCCAGCAACACTGAAAAACACCTGAAAATGCCGTAATAACATTTATTTTCATTAACTGGGGTATAATAATACATTTTACAACAAATTGGTCTTTGGGTGCCCCTGGCTCTAAAGAGAAGCCCGAGTTGTCAAAGTTCTGCTGCTGCAAACTAGGTGAACTCGTACCAGGCAGTGCATGAACGTCTGTTGACTGAACATCTGTACGTTTGTTTTGTTTTCTTTTTCGAGTTGTCTTGTTTTCCGGTGGACGGTGTCCCGAATTAGGATCAACTAAAAGACCATTTTCCGATGCTATTCGCATCATTTCTTCACCAAGTTGGGCTGCCCTTCCCAATTCTCGGCGGTGCAATTTTTTTTTCCGTTCTTCATAAGAGGGGCCAGTTCCATCTTTTGAAGTCCCCTGCTCAATGGACTTAAGTTCAACTGCGAGAAGTACACTGTCCCTAGTGTCCGTATGAGCTGCGTCGAGAAGGGAAAGGTTTGACGGATCTTTATGAGCCCATCCAGCGTGGATCACCTCAGCCTGATTCATTCGAGGCGCGTTGGTCGGAGCAAATGCACCGAAGATAACTGTTCTCCTGTTGTCCCACCAGCTCAGCCAGGATGAGAGAAAATTGCCGCTCGGATTTTTCGTTTATGAATTCTTCTAATGATTTCTTAACCTCAACATAAGTTTCCTTTAAATGGCATGTCAGGAGATTTTGGCACAGTTCTTTGAAAGTCTCACCTGCTTCCTGCCCTAATTTTCGGGCCATTTTGTTTATGCTCTCTTTGAAATGAAACTCGCAACTCTTTATGCGACTCAGGGATTCATCGCCAAAAACTTGCCGAAGTCCATTCATGTTAGCTCCGGCCATGTCGGTGCACCAACCTTGGGGATTAAATACCGTCTTGTCGTCCCCTGTGACTTTTTGTAAACCCTCGTTAAAAAGAGACCAGAACAGCGCAATGTTTTCGGAGTTCTCTTGTTCAGCTTCCATAACAGCAAGAGGTATTTGCTTTTTCAGTAGCGGATGGTATACACTAGCTGTAAGGGTAACAAAATTCCGGCACCTTTTAAATTTTCCGTCAAAAAAACAATATTCGTCTTTCAAGAAATGTTCCCCGTTCCTGTCCATAGTCAAAGCTGCTTTCATCTTCTCCTCACTTGTTTTAAAAACAAAAGATGGTCTGTCAGGATTTCCGCGCCGATCATTTACTTTATATATTAAGAGGCTATCTTTTTTGTCGCAATATTGTTTAAATGTTACTACCGCTTCAAATTTTCACCACTTGGATGAATTTCTTGGCGCACACTTTGCTTCTGATTGGCGATCCATTTTCTGTCGAGCAGCTGTGTTGCTTCTTTTTCCACTTTTTCCCAGTCTTCCTCCGTCCGCAGCGATGACATAACAAAGGCAGATTGTATTTCTGCTGGCTTCAAGTGAGGATGTTTCTTTATCATTTCCTTCACACGTTCTCTTGGTTTTTCAGGCCTTGATGTTATGGGGCACGTGTGGCTCCCACAGTGAAACACCTGTAAGTTTTTTTTGCCGTACTTCACATAGCGCCTCGCACGGCAAATTACAAATTCACCTGCTTCTCCACATATTGAACAGGCTTCTTGGCCGCTTGAACCATTTCTAAATTGTTTTGTGTTTGTTACACCAAATTGAACACGAAAAGGACAATGTGTATTGATGCACTTGAAAGAGCCCCGACAGTCTGCATATCGCATCTCTCCGTGTTGTTTCCATTGCGTGACGTTACTCTTCTTCCATTTCCGACCATCTGCTATAAGAGCTGCGCTTATTTCTTTCGACGTTTTGGCTTTGACAATCGTATATCTCACCAAACCGTCTATGCCTAATGGAAGTTTCTCCACTTCTGAAACTGGAGCACTCTCCCACATCCCAGGATCATATTTTCTTTGTTTGATTTTTTTGGGAACGTTGTCCGGGATCCTGTCGTCATCAGTTGTCTCTGAGTCCGTGGAGGAATCCCTATTTATACGAAAACAGACGGAAGCAAGTTTTTGTTAATGAAAAGCAGGCAAATTTTAGAAAAGCTCAGTGTTTGTAACGCTCTTCTATTTACACGGCAGGGAGGAGGGGGAAAGCAAGCGGGCATGTTCTTTTGTCTTCATAGCGGTGCCTGCATACCGTGACAACATGCTGCCAATCAACCTGTCGCTAAGAATGACAACATCATCACTTTATAATTTCACATGCTTGTGTTGAAGCCCGGAAAAGCCGAAGACAATAAAAAGTTCTTCTTTTAACGGCACTCTATATTGTTTAATTTGGGCTACTGTTCTCTTTTAATACAGATCTGGGTGGATGCATAATAAAGTACGAGGTGACTTAGCCTGCGAACGCAGACGTATTTCCGGCGGTCGCTTCTCTGCCCCGAGAAACGAGAGAAACGACCGACGGAAATATGTCTTCGTTCGCAAGCTAGAGGTGACTCAGATTTGCAGCGAAAATGGCCGCCTTTACAGTCAAAGTTTCCCAGATTTTTCCGTCTTGCGCAATAAGGAATGAACCTTAGCAATTGTTTCCGTGCCTCTGCCCTCGCTCCGTATTTGAGACACCCTTATGTAGTTCACTCTAGATAAGTACTGCACAATAGATTGGTTTTTAATGACACTTGTGGTACCTTGTCTTTTTTATTTTCACTGGCGACGGAATTTTGGTCAAATCGATTATAGGAGTGTAACCAGAAGGACCCGATCCATTGTGTCCACTGGCATCGTCATCCTAGATAAAATAAGAATACAAATGTTTTTTTTGGGCCATTCCTGTTTTAACATCTGATAACTAGAAAGACATTACATTTCTCATGCGCACTCAATAAAAGTACTGGTTTCTGATTGGACGAGAGCAGTGTAATTAGTCCCAAATTGTAATTTCCGAAGCTAACACGAATTGTTTCGAAGTTGACCCGAAGTCCGAGTACGAGGATTCTCGAAGTTGACCCGAATTCTTCTTCTTCGCGTACGATTCGCGATTAAAAGGTTCTCGTGATGTTTTGAAGTTCTCAACTTGCGAACTTTGAAAACACCACTCACGAATTTTCTTGAGGTCGTGCCATTTTACAGTTGTTTGCTCAGCTCGGACCTACAATAGCCCTGATCCATGAGGGGACGCAAGTTACTTCTACTGTAAGTACCGTTTCATGCTGAGATCGTTTTCTTGCGGTCGGGATAGGCGTTATAATCCCCCATGTCCGAAGAAATTTTCTGTTATCTCCCTGCATCTACCAATATTCCAGATCTAATATTTACAAATACGTGTCTCAAACATCTGGAAAATGTTGTCATTTGATCAATACCATTTCACGTTTCACAATTTAACAGATCAAAGGTATGTTTGTAATTATTTTAGTGAAGATGGCGCAAAAAAAGGGTTTCAGTCCCTTTACTCGGTTATGCTCAGAAATAATATTTGTGGCATAAGTTCACATCAATACTTTAAAAGCGGGAATTTTGTGATTTCACACTTTCCGGAAAAAAAATTGAATAAGTACACATTGGATTTCTTGGCTGATGCAAATAATCATGGAAGAGCTTAATCTTCCGCCTATTCCAACCTCGGCCACGTCCTTTGGTTTTTGGCAGGAATACCTCGAAAGTTAAAATTACGAAAAAAAGCTCCCTTTACAACGACGGCGCGTTTAATCAACTAAAGAAACTCGTCAACGGTTTCGTTTTGAGGAATCACGATTTTTTCCGAAGACGTCAGTGAGTTGTTACTGGTGCCAAAACCCAGTCAAAAAAAGAACCTACCGTAAGCACATATATAGACCCACACGTCATGCACGAGGAGCTTATCTGCCCAGCTGTTTACCTAAGTAACCTGGAGTAGGTAAATCAATTCGATCTTTGACGCAACAAATAAATCACTAGAAGAATTCATTTAATAAGAAAATTGCTGAAATTTTAGTATGTACCTTTGAAGATCATTATTAGCACTTACAATCTTAAGTTATTTCCAGTTGAGTTCCTTGAAAACGCCAGTTTTAAGTGAGGCAGGGGCCAGAGGTCAATGAATGAGTCCGAAAGAAACGAAAAATCACACCCGTAAGTCGACCAATGAGAAAGAAAACTACTAATAAAACAAATTTCTACTTTCGCGCTAAAACACGTTGCATGTAGGTACTTCGAATTCTGATTACCGATCCCGCTGTTTGTGATATTATTTGTTGCTCGGATAAATCGTTGATATTCGTCGAGGAGTATCGAGAGGGTATAGCATTACAAAAGCCCTCGATTAACGCGGAGACACGTGATCTGTCAAAGTTGAAGAATGTTCCGCCCACATCATGATTTAAAGACTTGGGACGAAGTCGACAAGCGCTATTAACATCGTAGTTCATTCCTTCGAAAAACAAAGCCCCCATTGAGAATTCCGGAGCAAAGGTGGAGACAGGTAGGTTTTTAGTAAAGGGTACTAGTAATATGGTTTATCGCACACTTTTTGTTTAGTGATCATGAAAAACTTCCAACAAACAATTCTGGGTCCAATTCTTGATCCAATCAAAGGAAGACAAAGTGAATGAATCGCATCTCCTGGCTCCGCGAGCGCTTGTAAAAGAATGGAAAAAACAAATTTAGTTTTAAATCAGGGCTCTATTTCCAAAGGATCTTGATATTAGCAGGCAAGTCAGAACTTTAAAGAAAACGACAAAACTTTTAAGATTATAAGACAAGTTTCGACAGAAACTTTTGTCATTTTCAGTTGATTAATGTACAAAGCGTTAGATAAATCTAAAACTATCCTTTTAATTCTCACATTGTCACGTTTTATGTACATTCCGTTGTTACTAATAGCACTTTTTCCTACTTATAAATTGAAGTTCTAACGCTTTGTACATTAATCAACTGAAGATGACAGAAGTTTCTGTCGAAACATGTCTTATAATCTTAAAAGTTTTGTCGTTTTCTTTAAAGGGCTCTATTTCAGTGATGAAAAACTTGAACCTTGTATGTCGTGGATAATGGAACCAAAAGGTCGAGACAGCAGAAAGCAAATCGTTATCTTTAAGAAGATTACGACATTTTTTAATTTCCAAGACATGTTTCGATGTTAAGAACATCATCGTCAGTTACAAAACATTTGAAAAATCGTTAGGACTATATATTACAACCAGGCGAAACAAAGGATCTTGATATTAGCAGGCAAGCCACTTATTCATCGAATTCGTTCTGAAAGTCGCCTATAGTAATGAAGTCAGTACAAAGGTTCAAGACATGTTTCCACAGAAAATTCTGTCATCTTCAGTTGATTAATGTACAAAGCGTTAGAAGTTGATTTACAAGCAGGAAAAAGTGCTAATTATGCTAACGTTTTATGTACATTCCGTTGTTACTAGCATAATTCGCACTTTTTCCTACTTTGAAATTCAAGTTCTAACGCTTTGTACATTAATCAACTGAAGATGACAGAAGTTTCTGTCGAAACATGTCTTATAATCTTAAAAGTTCTGTCGTTTTCTTTAAAGGGCTCTATTTGATGAAAAACTTGAATCTTCGTACTGACTTTATTACTATAGGCGACTTTCAGAACGAATTCTATGAATAAGTGGCGGGGTATTCAGCAGATAAGCTGTACTTTTTTCTATTTTTTACTTTTCTGTCTGCACTTTTAGTGGAACAAATCTTATTCTTACTGATTTTAGTCTTTAAAAATCTAAATTTGTGAAAGAGCAATCGTTGTGTTATTATAATAGGATGACGTGGCCAGTAACTTTGAAACCGCAGCTGACAACACAGGCCCTTCATGTACCTCGAACCACTGAGAGCCTGCTCGCAGGCTAGTCTTCGTTGAATAAAAGTGCCAATTATTATTCACAATTGTTGCAAAAAAGGAAACACGATTTGATTTCTTTTCTTCCACCCGTTTTATGTAGGAAGTAGATATTGTTCACACACCGTAGTGACCTCTTCACTGACACCCATTGAATTAATGGATCCATGTACGTGTTGGAGTTTGTCACCGCAATGACTTGAGATTCATGCCACAAAAGTAACTTTGAATCCTTATCATATTCAAGCGATAAAAAGAAAAACGCAAAGATACAATAGGTGTTAGCCTCCTTAAACAATAACTCTATGGCCCAAAAGGAAAAGGGTGCCAAAGCAAAGCCCAGTTGCACTTAGAGAGACCCACACGTCAAGCACAAAGAGCCTATCTGCAAATAACCTCGAATAGGTAAATCAATTTGATCCTTGTTATAATAAATATATCATGAGAAGAATTAATTGAATAAGAAATTGGTCATTTTTAACACTTGAATTTCTTGAAAAAACATGATTTTAAGTTATTTTGAATAGGAATGTTTAATAACCGTAATTTGTCACTTATCTGCTCCACTTCTCAGGTATTCTATTCGTAAAATTTCTTTTACTTGAGTGAAAAATTCAATATTTAGCAACCGAAGGAATGAAGTGTGTTGAAATATCTATTACCCCAGGCAGTGTGTCATATTTTAGGAAAGGAGAAAAGAGTGAATCAAGCGGAATTGGTCCAAGGAGCTATCCTTGAGCTACGCGGCAGGAAGTACTTACGAAGCTAGAACTTAGTTACATTTTTCATAGTGACTATCTATAGGCAACTTTCACGATAGCCTCCGATGTAAAGCAAGTCATATGCATGGCAATAGCTGTCCACGTATATCATAAAACTCAAGTCTTTTGCTGCCACAACTTCGAGACAGCTTCCTAATCGGTTATCGGTTTCAGTATTCATACACTTGTCCATTCAGTCTCAACACTGCAAAATTATTAGAGATCAAAGAACTGTACTATGCACTTACCTATGAATCGAGATCTATAGTCCTGTGTCTTCACCGCTACACTTCAGCGACGAACATGATCAACCCAACACAGTTCTTTTCATTATTTACTTTTGTATACTAATCCTAACGTGAACCTATTTTTTCTCGAGGTTTAATTTTGGCTCTAAACAAGTTTCCTCAATTCATCTGAGTGCATATTCAACCTAGGTAAAGTGAGGATCACCAATTTAACCTGTAACTTGAAAACGGATTCAACCTGAGACCGGGTTTTACCTGCAACATATATACGTTGCAAATGGGCAAATTTATGTACTCCTATCAAATCTCGACCCTTCCCGTTCACTGTTAGCAAACAAAATTGTTTTACTAAAAAATGCAAATACATTCCTATTATACAAGAAATTATAAGACCCTCCCATTACTTTACTGCAGAACTAATACTAATAAACAATTCTCCGCGCTTTTTATCAAGGTCATAAGTTTTACAATCCTCCTAATTCCGATGTTGTTTCTGCCAACTCTCTTGCCTACGTATACTTTAAACAAAAAACTTGAAGCTATTTATTTGTAACAATTATTAATGTATAACGCAGTTGATTGTGTATATTGTTTCCTACGAAATTCATGTTTGATTGTTAAAGATCTGAAGTGCAATCTGTCTACTTTTTGGCCTTTTATCCTATTTAATATCTTTCAGTTTTCGAATCTCTAATTATCTCAGTCGTTCGTTTGTTAGAACAGATCCATTCTAGGTCGTGTTACTGAGGAGGTCTTGCCTAAGTTCGTTCAGACTGATAATGCGTCTCTAGTATAAAAACGGACGTGACAATGCATTGGATGTTTTTCCTGATTTTCAGTCCTCTGTGACAGTTACAGAAAATCACATTATTTCACATTTTTGGCATGAAATGCGTTAATATCATTTTTGGGAGATGGGAAGATACGTCAACCCAAAATGAATGGTATTCGGTTTACGATTTCACGGAATAATTGCTTTCGTTTTCGGTTTTATACACTTCATTGAAATCCGTGTCATGCATGATCACTGTGAAACTCGGAAAACCGCAAAGTCCAAATATAACAATTATATTTCTGCAATGTTAATTGTATGTATAGTGATAAAGCAAAGTAAAACCCACAATAAGATACTATAAATAATCATACCAGTGTTTACGCATCTGCAAGTTTTGTAGTAAGAAACTGTATTATCTTTCTTTGCCCTCTCTGTTGCTGGAGTTCTTTTAAGAAGCTATACCACTTTTTCGTGATCTGTCAAAGTGCAGGAATGGTCCACCCTTAATTCAATGAATTCATTAGGTGTCAGTAAAGAGGTAACTGGATTGTGTCAACAATATCGACTCTCTATGTAAAAAGAGTGGAGGTAGCCACGTCCCAATTCAAGGTAACTTAACCCTTAAAACTGTTGGCTTTTAGTCTTCTGGTTTCTTCTTCTGTTTTTCTGTTATCCATTATATACTGTGCATACTGTTTCTCTGTGCTCACTGTTCCTCGGTGCATAAGTTTCCTCTGTGCCTACTGTTCCTCTGTACCCTCTGTGCCCACTGTTCCTCTAATCCAAGTTCATCAAAAGAGAATGAACAGTTCACTTAAAACTATAAAAGTTAGAGATAACAAGTTAAACCGACGTTTCGGAGTAGACATCACTCCATTATCAAGGTAAAAATGTTCTATGATGCTAAAATTACAGTATTAAAAACGATTGACGCTAAGAATTAACATAATAAGCACGTGCGAAATTGGCTATAAGAATACTTTAGCACGAATGGAATCCGATTGCACATTGAGGCTAGGCTTAAGTGTTCTTATAAATAACATTTCAAACACTAAGCAATCAAATTTGTTTTTACATTTTTTGAGCACCTCAAAGCGTTTAAGCAGGTCCCGAGGGATCGACCCGTGTGCGTTCTTATAGTGTCTGGCAATAGCCGAGGACTGTTGCTTATGTCCCTTTACACGATTGTGTAAATGTCCGCGTGTGTAGCCTACATAACCTTCATCACAAAGGTCACATTGAAATTTATATACAACACACTGCTGATTTATGATCGGCGGCTTTGCCTCTTTCACTTTCAGTTCCTGTTCAATTTTTCTGCTGGTAAATACAGGCTGGATGGTTTTGTTTACTTTCAGGCTCAAATCCTTAAGTTGTTTTTTTACAAATTCTGCTGAGTTTTGGTCTTTAAATGGCAAGACTACTCGAACCATGTTATCCGTCTCTTGGGCTGTTGATAAAGGTCGCGGTTGGTCGCAGACCTTTGAGTCAACAAAGCGTTTGATAGTGGAATTTACGAGTTGTTTCGGGTACTTTAGGCGTGAGAAAACTGACTTCAAACGGTCACATTCGTCTGAGAAGTGTGACCAAGAAGAAGATAAACGGTGTGCTCGATCGAGCATAGTTCTCAGCAAGCCATTCTTGTACCGATTGTCAACATTGCTCTGAAAATGCAGAAGGAGACCTGAATTCGTGGGTTTTACGTAGACCTTTGTCTCTATCCGGGGAGATCGATTCAGTAACTGAGTTCCCAGAAATGGCAACATACCATTGCTTTCAGTTTCCATGGTGAATTTTACGGATGAATGGGCAAGGTTTAATGTGTCTAGAAAGCTAGATGCTGCCGCCATATTCGGCATGATGGTCAGGGTGTCGTCTACATATCTTCGATAGAACGAAGGGAGTTTTCCTTGTCGTTCGAGGTTTTCTTCGATTGAGGTCATGAAAACATTAGCGAGCAAGGGGCCAAGGGGAGAACCCATGGCCACACCATCAGTCTGTTCATACAAGGCTCCATTGAATTGGAAAAGTTGTTCTTTTGTAGCTACTGAATCGATCTCCCCGGATAGAGACAAAGGTCTACGTAAAACCCACGAATTCAGGTCTCCTTCTGCATTTTCAGAGCAATGTTGACAATCGGTACAAGAATGGCTTGCTGAGAACTATGCTCGATCGAGCACACCGTTTATCTTCTTCTTGGTCACACTTCTCAGACGAATGTGACCGTTTGAAGTCAGTTTTCTCACGCCTAAAGTACCCGAAACAACTCGTAAATTCCACTATCAAACGCTTTGTTGACTCAAAGGTCTGCGACCAACCGCGACCTTTATCAACAGCCCAAGAGACGGATAACATGGTTCGAGTAGTCTTGCCATTTAAAGACCAAAACTCAGCAGAATTTGTAAAAAAACAACTTAAGGATTTGAGCCTGAAAGTAAACAAAACCATCCAGCCTGTATTTACCAGCAGAAAAATTGAACAGGAACTGAAAGTGAAAGAGGCAAAGCCGCCGATCATAAATCAGCAGTGTGTTGTATATAAATTTCAATGTGACCTTTGTGATGAAGGTTATGTAGGCTACACACGCGGACATTTACACAATCGTGTAAAGGGACATAAGCAACAGTCCTCGGCTATTGCCAGACACTATAAGAACGCACACGGGTCGATCCCTCGGGACCTGCTTAAACGCTTTGAGGTGCTCAAAAAATGTAAAAACAAATTTGATTGCTTAGTGTTTGAAATGTTATTTATAAGAACACTTAAGCCTAGCCTCAATGTGCAATCGGATTCCATTCGTGCTAAAGTATTCTTATAGCCAATTTCGCACGTGCTTATTATGTTAATTCTTAGCGTCAATCGTTTTTAATACTGTAATTTTAGCATCATAGAACATTTTTACCTTGATAATGGAGTGATGTCTACTCCGAAACGTCGGTTTAACTTGTTATCTCTAACTTTTATAGTTTTATGTTTTAAGAAATCTCTTTTAATACGAACAGTTCACTGAGGATCATATTCTCTGGAGTTCTCTGGTTCGTTTCCAATAAAATGACCGCTCCATGACATTGCAACGGATTACAACACCTGCAGAGTGTCAAAACTTGCGCTTCTCAATTAAAAGTATGTTACGAATCCTAGTACGCCGTACTAGCATTCCTTTGAAGTACTTACAGTTAGGGCTTCGTGCGTCCCATCATGTATCAGTTAAAATCAACCTGCCATGGCAGCTGGATTGTAACTCTTAACCCCTTCTAGCCCCCTCCACCCAGACACACACAATTAATACATTCGCTAGCACCGTTTTCCAGCGATCGCAAAAACCTCTGCTAACACCCCCTAATCACTTGCACCATCTTCTCTATAAATAGTAAACTGGCAGTGTAAGAGTTACAAAAAATTAACATCGAAACAATAAGTTACATTTCATAACTTTACGATTCACTGTGTAGTCAATATTTGTACACAAGCAATCACATTATTTTTCTCTCGTAAAATTGAAACAAAACTAGCAATTTGAAATTGCTAGCCTTTGAAAGATGTTCTGGTACGTAAATTTTCCGCAGTAAACTGGATGTCTGTAATTAAGAATACAATCATACGTACATCCAAATCCTCTGAATCCGAAATGATCAACTGAGCAGCTGGCTGTTTATTTTTTCTTAACAGCTTTCCTTTCTTGCCCTTACCAGCAATCTGAAAAAATTACAGAGCAGCAATCACACATAAAGCATGAACTTGGCCGTGTAATATTCAAGTATCCTTGAATTTAAAGTTCGGTTTTAATTATGGTTTGCATTCGTTGGACTCATTTGTTTGTCTTTTTGCCTCTTTTCCCAAGTCACGGAAGTAACACAGATAAAGGAATCCATATAAAGGGAGTAGGGGTCTGAAATAAATCCGTGACATGGGGGTACAGGTACATGGTTTTATCCCTGCTCCACCCCACCCGATACCCATTTACCGAGTGCACTCTCTGAGTGCAAGAGGGTTATTTTCTTTATAGCCGCTATCTGTGAGCGGCGAAGCCGCGATCGGGAAATACAATCCCTCTCGCAGGTATAAAGTTCTGGTATAAAGCGAACATTAGAACTTTTGAACTTATATCACTTTTCAACTTACTGTGGGAGTAGTGGAGGATGTAGTTTCTTTACTGCCAAATCCAGGAGTTTGGACAATGGACCAGTCTTCGTCGCTGCTATCACTTAATGACTCATTCTGAAACAAGAATAACATAGCCGCAAGTGTTGAGTTAGAGATGCTAAGGGTACTAATTTCCAGAAATGTATTTATTTTGTGGCTGTCCGGCCGACCGAAGAGCCTTACCGAGAAATAATTCTTGGGTGAAACAGGTTCCTGACAATGAAATTAAATAACCATGACTATACCTTGCTTAATTGGATGGCCTTTTTCAGGGCGTCTTCTTCGCTTTCCTGCTGGTAAGCTCGCATCCAGCTTTGGCCGTCATCTGGAGTATGGTCATCTCCCAAAACAACTTCGGCATAAAGCAAATTTTAACAGCGACTGCTTGAGGAAATCCGAACTTCGAACCCGGGCACACAAAGTACAACCGTGAAGTAATGCAATAAATCTCGACGAACAATGAAACGTATGTTTCTTGAGTAGGTGTGATTTCGCAATTCTGCCAAGTCTGGCCTTTGTCAAATAACAAATGAATCATTTTAAAATTTGAAACTGTTAGAACCTCTTTATTCATTGATTTCAATAATGTTCCATATATAACGTATTTTATGATTTAGAAAACGACATGGTTATGACCACTTTTGTTTTTGGGCAAAATGAATGAATTCTGTTAAAGGAAATTTATTGCCCAGAGGAAATAAATGGATTTATGCTGAGTGTGACATTCTTAGTTAGTTATTTCCCATGTTGCAGTTTGGGCATTTCTGTCATCCGGGATTTTCTGGAGATGATTCACCATTTGTGCAAGCTAGGCGGAGACTGATTCAACAGAGTCAAATCAATTTTCCCTCCCCACCCTCCCTATTTTTGCTTTCTTGTGGATGCCGTGTGTCCCGTGACCTTTGCTGGAATCATGTCTTCTATATTTGGGTATTCCCTAGGTTACCACGCTGATTTTCAATAAATGGCCTAGCCCATCAGGGCTTGGCCAAAATATCCCAAACAAATGTGGTATTATTTGTGTCCCAGCAAACGGACCTCGCCCAGAGCAATGCCTTGCCAACAATATCAGTCAGACTGTATGGAGCATGAAGGGTTGTATAATATTTATATATTATTAATTGTAAATCAACTTAGACCATAATTAATAACAAATACTATTAAGATTATATTAACTATGTTATATTATTATTATTAGTTCTCTATTAAATATAACTTACGTTAATAATAGTCATATTAATATTACTAATTATTATTATTAATATTACCCACACCCACGACCTGTACCAACACCCACACCCACGACCCACGACCCACGACCATTAGTCAAACTCCCTAAAAGAAAAAGGGTGCCAGAGCAAAGCCCCGTTGCACTTAGAGAGACCCACACATCAAGCACAAAGAGCCTATCTGCAACTAACCTGGAATAGGTAAATCAATTTGATCCTTGTTGCAATACCTAAAACAGGAGAAGAATTAATTGAATAAGAAACTTGTTCACATTTTAGTATTTACTTCGAAGACCATTTTTAAGACTTAACCACGAATCAGTGTCAATCTCCACATTTTTGTGGAAAATTAGTATTTGATGTATCCACAAAGACTGGATAGCATTGAGGGGACGTCCTATATCTATGATTGTTCTTCCAACAAACAACTAGCTCGAAGTTACAGATTTCTGTAGGACAATAGGCTAACTTTGCTGGTTGCTTGGCGCCTTGCCACTTTTAAACTCAAATTATTCTTCTGATATTTGTGTGTCGGCTGTTAAAGGCGATTCCCGTAACACGAATTGTTTTCTAAGATTTGGCCACGAGAACGCATGAGATCCCGATTTGATTTTCGTTCTCCGAGTTAGAATGACTTGTTGCGCGTCATTTCATCAACTTGAAACTTTCGCAGCTTAGGGCAATATGACAAAATACAAATTTAAAAAAGCTTCAAATTTAATGCTTTTTCAGTGGTTTAATTTTCAGACGTGAAAGTTTGCCAAGTCAAAGACACAATAGGGCAGAGTGAGATCATATCATAACAAGATTTGGAGCCATTTTGTAGACAACATCGTATCACACGAAACCTGCTGTGTTGAACCTTGCCACTTTAAATGACAATTTCTTTACACAAATCTTTTCTTTGGTTGTTGGGCTTACTGCAGCAAGCGGGAATTCCCGTATCACGGCCTATGACAAAAGTCTCGAAAAGGGGAATTAAAATACTTTTTGCCAAGGAAATTTAAATAATCTGGAGCACTCGTAAAATAAAGCCTTGCGTCTTGGCTTAATCTTTTCGCTTCAAGATTCAAAATCAGCCCCATTTCTTCTCCAGAAAAATTCGCGACTCTACTTGCGACCATCTGGTTCAAAATTTCAAGGTTGGGAAGCTTTATAGCTGATCAGTGGATACCTTGTTTTGGCAAGTGTCAATTGGTCAAAACAGGGATGTCCAATATCAAAGATGTATTTTTAAAAATCATGGCTTAAAACATCTTTTTTTCCGACCAATGAGAAAGGATACTACTAAACAAATTTCTACTTTCGCGCTCAAACACGTTGCATGTAGGTACTTCGAATTCTGATTACCGATTCCGCTGTTTGTGAAATTTATTTGTAGCTCGGATAAATCATCGATAAAACGTTTATTAGTTTTTAGTATTTTCTAAAAGGACTTTGACTTCTTACACATTGCGCGGCCTTACGTTCCTATACACAGGGCGGTTTTCAATTACGCGAGGCGTTTGTAAGACGTCTTCGATTACACATGGCATTGAGTCTCATCAGGTTGCATAAAGGCCTGGCTAAACTAGGAAACATTGTTGCGGAAACATTGTTGCTTGTGATGTTTCCCTGGGTGGCTAAACTGAGAAACATATGTTGCGGACGCAAAATTTGTGTCCGGGAAACAAAAATGTTTTTGACTTCAGACAAAACATTTTTGTTTCCGAGCAGCAAAAT
>NC_090896.1:28012611-28015111 GCF_036669925.1 Montipora capricornis
ATCAACTTAGACCATAATTAATAACAAATACTATTAAGATTATATTAACTATGTTATATTATTATTATTAGTTCTCTATTAAATATAACTTACGTTAATAATAGTCATATTAATATTACTAATTATTATTATTAATATTACCCACACCCACGACCTGTACCAACACCCACACCCACGACCCACGACCCACGACCATTAGTCAAACTCCCTAAAAGAAAAAGGGTGCCAGAGCAAAGCCCCGTTGCACTTAGAGAGACCCACACATCAAGCACAAATTAAAGAGCCTATCTGCAACTAACCTGGAATAGGTAAATCAATTTGATCCTTGTTGCAATACCTAAAACAGGAGAAGAATTAATTGAATAAGAAACTTGTTCACATTTTAGTATTTACTTCGAAGACCATTTTTAAGACTTAACCACGAATCAGTGTCAATCTCCACATTTTTGTGGAAAATTAGTATTTGATGTATCCACAAAGACTGGATAGCATTGAGGGGACGTCCTATATCTATGATTGTTCTTCCAACAAACAACTAGCTCGAAGTTACAGATTTCTGTAGGACAATAGGCTAACTTTGCTGGTTGCTTGGCGCCTTGCCACTTTTAAACTCAAATTATTCTTCTGATATTTGTGTGTCGGCTGTTAAAGGCGATTCCCGTAACACGAATTGTTTTCTAAGATTTGGCCACGAGAACGCATGAGATCCCGATTTGATTTTCGTTCTCCGAGTTAGAATGACTTGTTGCGCGTCATTTCATCAACTTGAAACTTTCGCAGCTTAGGGCAATATGACAAAATACAAATTTAAAAAAGCTTCAAATTTAATGCTTTTTCAGTGGTTTAATTTTCAGACGTGAAAGTTTGCCAAGTCAAAGACACAATAGGGCAGAGTGAGATCATATCATAACAAGATTTGGAGCCATTTTGTAGACAACATCGTATCACACGAAACCTGCTGTGTTGAACCTTGCCACTTTAAATGACAATTTCTTTACACAAATCTTTTCTTTGGTTGTTGGGCTTACTGCAGCAAGCGGGAATTCCCGTATCACGGCCTATGACAAAAGTCTCGAAAAGGGGAATTAAAATACTTTTTGCCAAGGAAATTTAAATAATCTGGAGCACTCGTAAAATAAAGCCTTGCGTCTTGGCTTAATCTTTTCGCTTCAAGATTCAAAATCAGCCCCATTTCTTCTCCAGAAAAATTCGCGACTCTACTTGCGACCATCTGGTTCAAAATTTCAAGGTTGGGAAGCTTTATAGCTGATCAGTGGATACCTTGTTTTGGCAAGTGTCAATTGGTCAAAACAGGGATGTCCAATATCAAAGATGTATTTTTAAAAATCATGGCTTAAAACATCTTTTTTTCCGACCAATGAGAAAGGATACTACTAAACAAATTTCTACTTTCGCGCTCAAACACGTTGCATGTAGGTACTTCGAATTCTGATTACCGATTCCGCTGTTTGTGAAATTTATTTGTAGCTCGGATAAATCATCGATAAAACGTTTATTAGTTTTTAGTATTTTCTAAAAGGACTTTGACTTCTTACACATTGCGCGGCCTTACGTTCCTATACACAGGGCGGTTTTCAATTACGCGAGGCGTTTGTAAGACGTCTTCGATTACACATGGCATTGAGTCTCATCAGGTTGCATAAAGGCCTGGCTAAACTAGGAAACATTGTTGCGGAAACATTGTTGCTTGTGATGTTTCCCTGGGTGGCTAAACTGAGAAACATATGTTGCGGACGCAAAATTTGTGTCCGGGAAACAAAAATGTTTTTGACTTCAGACAAAAACATTTTTGTTTCCGAGCAGCAAAATTTGTTTCTGCAACATATGTTTCCCGCGCGGCTAAACTGGGAAACATTTGCGTCCGCAACAATTGCAATGTTTCCTAGTTGAGCCAGATTAACTGCTAAAACCAGGCGTTCAGTTAGTCGTGTGCTGCGCGTAAAACGGCAAGGGAGAAGAAGAGCCGCACTCAGCACTGTATTTATTGTTTTGCATAATAGGACTATTGATTAATTCGATCTAAAGCTATCACTGGTTTGTACCTGATAAAGAGGCTAGCACTAAAAACGTCTATATGTAATACGTGTTCAGTCTATATGGGTTTTAAGAGCCAGTTCCAGTTGAAAAGACAGAATCCTTTCCAAATGCCGCATTTGGCACGTAATATTTACGTTCTGCATAATAAGAAGGTATCCTTCAGAGAATGGTCACGGAATTAGAGTACCAAAATATGTAACTCTTGCACGTGCAGAGCACGCAGAGCCATTAGTTGTGGTTACACTAGCCCTTTTATCCATGGGTAAATAGCGTTTATCCACTGGCAAGGACGTTCTTGTGTGTAACCGCTTTCCCTAGACCGAAAATGTCCTAAGTTATTTCCATGGATACATAAAAAACAACAAAAGAACTTCCCATGACAGTTCCTGAGCTGATCAAAAGTGCGGTGTATATGCTCCCTGAGATGGCTTGGCTAATCATG
>NC_090896.1:28017611-28027611 GCF_036669925.1 Montipora capricornis
TACGGAATATTTTGCAATTTAGCCGGGGAGTCTTTTACTGTGTAACCTCATCCCCAAGGATAACATGAAACCTGAGCTGAACCAAACCCAAGCAATTTACCCTCCGGAAGGCCCCAAACCTAAGGTGTGTGTAATCACAGCTATTGTAGCGCTCATTAAAACTTTAGTAGTAAGTTTTGGTACGGTTCCTTTGAAGCAGTTGTTTCATTTGTCAGTCAGAAATTTGCATTTGTTAATGATTCTTTAGAGAGACGTATAGACAATGGAAGAATCAGAAAGTGGAATAAATCTACAAGAATTTTCAAATAATGATCAAGATGAAGCCAAAAAGAAAAAAGCTAAAGAGAAAGAAGAGAGAGAAAAACAAGGTAGGTTGATACAGAGTTTTCGCAAATGTTTATGGTGAAGATTGAATATAGGCTTGTCTTGGGACACGATACTGATGCAAACAAAAGATATAGTGATTTATGTTACTTTGTTGTCGACCATGTAAAGTTGTCAATAGCTTCCGAAAATTTAGGTACTAAAAACCATGTTAAGCGTTTTCCCTTTTCAAAAAGTGGACTATGTTTGTGGTCAATGATAAACCCGGTAATTGTTCTGGCTTTGGTGTGGACAAATCTTTCATTTTGTTATTGCGACCATCTATTGTCTACCAGGAGCGTGTTTCTATCCTGCATATTGCAAGCGTTGCCGTATGATCGCAGAAATGTCCGCATTTTGGCCGCACAATAGGGACCCTTACGAAAGAACGACGGCGACGCCAACGAGAACGTTGTCTAAGAATATTATTTCCCGTTATTGAGATAATTTCTTGATAACTCCAAGTCGTTCGGAATGGAAAGTGTGTATCAACATTGCAGGAATAAAATTGGCATGAACGGTGTGGTTATTTGGGAAGAAAATTAAAGACATCTAGTCAGGTTCTCACGTCCTCTTGACAATCTCAAATTTAGTCAATTCACGGACAAGGACGGCAAAGGAATGTACCAAGATTCAAAAAGGTACATGCAGGGCATACAGAGCCCTTTGCTTTTGTTCATTGGGCCGGCCCATTGTTTTGTGGCGTTCTCGTTGCCGTCGTCGTCCTGTCGTAAGGTCCCAGATAATCAGTAAGTTACCACACCACCCCCTGTTCCTTCCAGTCAGTATTTTGCTCTCGGTCCCAGTTTTCCTGGGCAAAAAATGCCGAAAACTCTTTCTCTCCTACGGGAACGCCCACTGACGCAGGCTAAAGAAGAAGCCTCTTGAACAGAAGTGTAATTATCCTGAGCTCCTTATTTACACAGAAAAATAGTTGAAGAAAGTAATTGTCCAAATACATGTAGAAAGTAGGCAGAGAATGGAATGTTTTTTTTTTTACAGTGTCGGGGGTCTCGGGTGGGTTGATCTTTCGGGGCAAATCAAGATATCACAGTGTATTGCCTGGCATCAGTATCGTGAAACATCCTCTAGTGACTCTCATCCTGAGAGTACATCCACTGAATCAAAATGCGCTCTTTTATAAATGTTTTTAAAGCAGCGGTGATGTTTAAGACTGGGTCTATTTCTTCTTAGAGTCTCGATTGATGGGTACGATTGAGACAGGGGATGTGGAAGAAATGACAGAAAGGCTTAACCCACGAGTTTTAACAAAATGCAAGAACAACACATTGTATATGGCAATGAAGGTAGATGATATATAGATCCTCTTAATAAGACTCCCAGGCGAAACGTTTCGGGATACTCGGAAAAATTTTGAATTAAAATGCTATTAAAGGGAGACAAATCTGGGACCGTGCTGATAGAGCCTTGTTTGACCTTTAAAAGGTGCTATTTAAAAACGGATAGATAGTATGCAACCCTAAACGATACCTTGACAGTTAAAGTTGGTGACGTTTCGTCTTGGACACCCTAAGTAAGACCAAAATCAGTGATTTACGGCCCCTGAACGAGACGACGAGCATCCCCAACCTTTTCACATTCGAATACACCCAAAATATAGAGCTACTTTGGCAAATAGAGTATTTATCAGCAACCAGTAGATATGTACGGAAGACCTTACTCAGTTTACATGTTTTACTGTGATCTAGAGAAATTTTTTTCAGTGGTAAGATTTCTAAAATCTTTGTGATATGTCAAAAATACCTAGAATACGAGAGAGAAATTGTGAACAGATGTAAGATGTGACTTTCCTCCGAAAAAAAAAACACTCGTAATTTTAACATATTACTGATATGATAGCACCAAACAGTCTCGTCCGCGTAGCAGTCGTCATTTAGAAGCCGAACACATAAACTATATATACGTTACGCCGTTTGTTTGCGAGGTGAATGTTTATCTCTATGAGGCTTGACACATTATTGTGTTCATTTGTTAGGCAAGCAGTGAGCTACGTCGTAGAGCAGACAAGAAGGAACAAGACGAGGAAGAGTTTACAAAATTGGCCGACTCTGTGGACGAGTTCTCTTGCTCGCTGTTAAATCCGTTAAAATCAGATATGGGATTCCGCCATACTTTTGCCGATTCACTGGATCAAGTCATCGATGATGCTATAGAAATGGAACAAAAAAAGGTAAGAAACCAAAGCTTTTAAACTCGGTCGGCTTAAGAATGTTTCAGCGGAAGTTGCCCAGTTCAAATCACCCTCGATCATAACACAAAAGAATTGTCCGAAAGCATGTCCTTGTGGTGTTCACCGTGGAGATTCTGTATGCACAACCTGACCCGACCGTAGTCCATTTGCAACTTTCTGGAAGTTTGCACAAGAAATTTAAGGGGAGAGGTGGATCGCACTTGAAATTGACGGAGCCAAGAGTCTGAATATATATGGCGAGCCTGGCGGCTTTTTGTCGGACGTGTGAGTATGGCAATTCCAGTTTCCGTTAAACAGTTAACACAAAGAAGCAAACAGAAATAACAATAACAACAACTCCAACACCAAGAACTGAGAACCACATCAGTGAAACGAAACTACTTCTGCACTAAATTTCTTTCACTTTAAGAGTACTTTAATTACGTGCATTAATTGACGAATTCTCTTTTTTCCATTGTAGATTTTAGCACATCCAGTGCTTCATGGCTTAATGAACAACAAATGGTTCGGTGAATTCCGAACACTGAAAAGATCGTCCTGGCTGAGTATTAAATATTGGAAGTGGTGTCTTCTCAACATCTGGTGTGTGTTCGACGTGCTGCTGTTTCCATTTCTCTTTGTTCTGCAGAGATAGAGATAAGGGGCGAAAGAAAAGAGGTAATTTATTGCTCTGCTAATCAGTACCGTATGGCTCTAAAACTCCGAGTTCAGCACTTACTCGTTCGAAATAAGAAATGAAGTAAATAGGGGGGGCACGGTGGCCTCATGGTTAGTGCGCTCAACTCCGGATCGAGTCGTCCGGGTTCGGGTCCTGGCTGGGGACATTGTGTTGTGTTTTTGGGCAAGACGCTTTACTCTCACGTTGCCTCTCTCCACTCAGGTGTATAAATGAGTACCGGCGAAATGCTGGGGGTAACCCTGCGATGGACTAGCGTCCCATCCAGGGGGAAGTAGAAATACTCCTAGTCGCTTCATGCTAATGAAACCGGAGATAAGTGCTGGCCTCATGGACCTTCTGGCTCGTAAGCAAAGACTTTGCTTTTTATGAAGTAAAGGTAACATTCTTTAGACAGTGGAGATCGTTCCATCGGAAGTTCACGAAACCTATCCGGAGTGGAATTCAGGAGATATATCTTACGTGCCTTCATAGAGTTTATTTTTAGTGCCACAGATCAGGTCTTTCGAAGTTCAAATGAAAATTTCGCCACTAATACTTGTGTTTTTTTTGGTTGAATAAGTTAGGAAATGAACCTCACCGCAAGACTATTACATTAAAATTCTGAGTAATTTTTCGCGATTTGGTGTTGGATCATTGTAACTATGCGATAGTCGTCGCGAGCTTGCAAAAATCAAAACCTCTTTATCTTTGTATAAAATTTGGGATTCCCATGTGCTGTCAGACTTGGAGACAAAGGCATGCAAGTTGACGATATCCATCTAAATTTAGCAAGCGAGTTAGTAAATTTACAAATCTTAATTTGGTTGGGATGGTATTATCACCTTAAGGCCCGTTCCAAACGCTGCTCCATTCATTCGCCGAACCTAACTGATGAATTAAGAGCGGCAGACGAGCGGCGTTTAAACTCAGTTTGGTTCTGTAGGTTAGGTTTGGAGCGGCCAACAACGTTAAGTTCGGCAGGGTCTGTCACACTATGCGATGTTGGAACGGCGGCTGATTCACACGGCGCTCTTGTCATGTGCTGAACCTAACGCATAAATTGTGATAATTTATAATCTTACCACAATACACTCCGAAGTTTTACCTGTACCTAGGCCCCTTTACCATTGTATGGATTTCAATTTGATTCGACCCAGGTACGCCGTATGAATCAGCCGTCGCTCCAAAGTCGCTCTTTAGTCGAACTTTATTAAGTTAGCTTCGGCACATGAGTGGAGGGGCGTTTGGATCTAGCCTAAGGAACAAAATTGCGTATCATCGAGTCATCCGCAAATAAATTCTGATAGATTTAAGAATGTATTTTTAATAAGCTTATTTTTAAATATGATCTTTAGTTTATTTATGTATTTATTTTTGGATAGTGTCTTTCTTAAATTTCTGAGACATTTCAGTCTAAATGTAACTTAAGATGTGTATTTTATCTTAAGAGGAATACAGATTATTATTATTATTGTTATTATTATTATTATTATTATTATTATTATTATTATTATTATTATTAAGGTCTTAATGATATCACAATGAGTACAAGTTCATCTTTAGGTCCTGAAATACTGTAGCCTTAATACAACTATAAGATGTTGTCTTCTGTCACCATAGATGTCGCCATTGTCTTTCTCGTCAATGCAACTTCTGAGGTCGCCCCACAGGCGTTTCTCGTTATGAAAGACTCCATAAACTATATCATCAACAAATATGGCAATGATCGAGCCAAGTACCACATCATCATCCGACATCCAGACGACGACAGTAATAATTTTAATGTAAAGTCACTTACAGTCGCCGTTGAAAATCTTCAAAGGATAAACGAAGCTCTTCCAGCTCTTCACAAAGATCTACGGAAGGCTAGTCAAGCTTTCGAGAGCAACACACTTAAGAATTACGCAGAAAAGGTAAGATTCTCATCATCATCGTTGTCGCCGTCGTCATAAAGGAACTTAAGCAGCGGTAACGACGACGGCAGCGAGAACGTCACAAAATTGCATATTTAGTGGGTAAAAACAATAGCTTTGCACGCCCTGCATGTGCGTTTTTCATTTTTGTCCATTTCTTTGCCGTCGTCACCATAGAGTCTCCAGTAGCTCAGTGGTTAGAGCATCCGTACTAGGTCACGGAGGGTCGTGGGTTCGAATCCCATCTGGGGCTCGGATTTTTCCGAGTTCCCAGGGGGTTCATTTGTAACACCTTGTATTTGATATATGTTAACCATTGTCTCACATTCGCTCACTTTGGTGGTTGGTTGGCCGCATCGTTCACGGGGATACAGGCAACTGTATTTCAATGATGATCTCAGTGTGACTGCGCGAGGCAGTTATGAGCTAAGCTGTCAGTCGATACTTGACTCTGTGGCTGCGTGATGCAGCTCGAGTCAAATACTCACATTTCACCCTTGCTCACCATAGAGTCTCCTTTAGCTCAGTGGTTAGAGCATCCGTACTAGATTACGGAGGGTCGTGGGTTCGAATCCCATCTGGGGCTCGGATTTTTACGAGTTCCCAGTGGGTTCATTTGTAACACCTTGTATTTGAAATAGATGCCTTTAGGAAATTGATATCTGGAGTCGATGTAAGATCGTAATTGTTGTGAGACTGTGATTATGAGAATAAACCATTACAAACTTAATCCTGGGACTAAGTTTGGGAACACTGTTATTGGGAGGGAAACATTCTCCAATTTGACCTGCCACCAGAACGAACTATGGTGACGTTACGTAAGAGGCGTCACAGCCATATCATCCCGTTTGTAAGAACTGAGCGTTTTAAGAAAACTTTTGTAAACAGATGCTTGTTCTCTAGTTAGTTAGTTAGTTAGTTAGTTAGTTAGTTAGTTAGTTGTCTGTACGACTTAATTTATATTATTGTAACTAAACACGTTCCTTGTCTACAGTGTTTTAATAAAGACCTTCATTATTATTATTATTATTATTATTATTATTATTATTATTATTATTATTATCATTATTATTATTACAATTTGTTTTGTTTTACCATTCTCCAGCAAAAATAATGTGAGCTAGAGAGAAGAAAATGAATTCAGCGATCTCGGTTTCTGTTGTATCACAACACTGGAGATTATGTTTAATTTCAGTCACTGAGATAGCAACTTATTTTAATACAGGTCCTAATTATCATGACGGATCATAGAATTCGCTCATGGCGTGAAGAGGATCAGGTAATGGCGCAATGGATAAAAGTAAGGGCCAAGGCGGTAAAAGTTATAACCGTCGCTTTTGGACCTCATACCAATCTTCAGCAGCTAAAGGATATTGACGATGAAGCCGATGTCCTTTTTTTTGGAGAAAATGAGAGTTTCAAGTCTGTTGGAAAGGGCCTTTTGCACAGTAAGTGTACTAAGAATACACGATGGTCTTTTCAAAATCATGCGTACTTAGAGTTGGCATAGTACACCATATGCAGTTATAATCTAAGCTTAGACCAAACACGCATAATTCAGTGCTTTGATTTTTATTTTTAGGTAGTCTTTTTTAAATCATGAATAACTTTATAAGAGTGGTAACCAGGCACAACTACTGACAGAGATGCAAGTGACTCAACCGATAGGTCTGCGATTGAAAGCCAATCGTCCTTTCCACCTCAACGTGCATAAAAAACTTGTATGTGAAACGGAATCTTGATCCATCCTCCTACTTCCCCTTTGCTACCCTGAATTACAATGTTAAGGTCGTTCAGTTTCATATGTAACTTTGGTTTTATCAAACGTGTTGATAAGGGTCGAGTTACCTCCGTCAACGATTTTGAAACCTGACGTCTCGAGCGTTAGCCCTTTATCATTCGCCCTGACGAAGTGCTAACGCTCGAAACGTCAGCTCTTCAAATCGTTCACGGTGATAATTCGACCTTTATCAACACGTTTGATAATACCAATTTTTCCTGTTTCACTCTCCCACCGACGCAGCACCATAGTTTCTTTACAAACTAGAAATTTATTTACAGTTTCACCAGTAGATTGATACTGAACAAAATTAAAGAGAAAAACACCCCTGAATAAATTAGGAAACTTTAAAGACTTGAGGCTTCTATATCACAGTTTTTGAATTATTGAGCATCATTTACAAAATAATCTAAGGTGAAGTTTTTGAAATATGAGAAACCTGACCTGAAATTACAACAAAAAGACTTGTGTAAGAGTATCGGCGGTTGCCTTCTACTCCATGTTAAGTTTTTATAGTAAAATATTTTGCTACCCGTTACTTAGGTGTTAGTACAAAGATATGTTATGAGTTTTTCCCGTTGCCCTTAGTATTGTTTCTCATTCCTGATGCAAGGCGTTTTGGTTTTTTGTTTGGCAGGATTAGGTGACAAGAGCATTTACGGTAAATGATTTTTTTGTATGTTTATTATTTTTATTTGTACGTTATGAATTGAGGTAATTAGCACACTAAGTCGTCCACTGAATACAGTTGCGAGAATTCATTTCGTTTCTCTTTTATTATTTAAATTGTCAAAGCTGAGTAGGGTTTAAAGCATTCTAGTCACCAGAGCCTCGGATCGACCCAAGACTCTGGGAAACTCTACGTAGGAGAACCAGAAATTGGCTCCAGATCATATTACCAACGACACCTCCCACAACAACCAGCATTCAACTATCTGGCTTGCCATCCCATTCGTCGGTGACCTGACAACACAGCTTGTTAAGAAGCTTAAACGTAAGCTTCGTGGATGTCTCGTCGACCCGAACGTAGACGTCCGAATAAAAGAGAAATTATGTTTCTTCACCAGCACTAAAGACAAAGCGCCGCCATTAAGCCAATCAAATGTTGTGGGTGAAATCACTTGCTCCGGTTCGTACATCGGCAAAACGAACAGAACTTTCCTTGTCCGCTCACAAGAACATGCGCTCACGGACAAAGAAAGCGCTATATATAAACATCTGCGCTATTGTGATCAGATCCAACACGAATAAGGACATTTTTATCAATGAGAACTACCCACCTTCTACTGCAATGAACAAAGAATTTCTCACCCAAACCGTGCGTGGCAACACAAACATAATACACCGCGATGATAATTGGAATCTATTATAATATAAAGAATCGTACCATATCAAGCGTTCAGCACCATCCTTGAACAATGGTTTAAAAGTCAGTAGAGAACTATGCCTATTCTCTTGACAGTTTCGTTCTTTGTTTTGTACTTTCACGTGCTTAAAATGATGTACCATCATGCAGTAATTTCTGCTACCTGTACTTCACCTCAGCCTGAAGATGATATAGGATATAGAATTATATCGAAATATTACAAGTATACATCAACGATTCCTTGCATTTGTTGCCTGTCTTATAGACACGATGCAATTACTCGGTATCACATTTATTCTATACCTTTTAAAAGTATCAGCAGGTAATGGATTTTGGAAAAAACATCCGAAATGCTGATGAACAAGCATACAAAGTAGCAGTTACATTTGAAAGGCTTAACAAGAAGTTGCTGTCGGCAGAATTGGCTTTGCGATTCCTGTACCACTGCCGCGATGAAGATGTATACTCTAAATTTACCCTTTGGAAGAACCTCAACAACAAGGATGAAAGAACAAAGCACCGTTGCTACAGGAGAATTCTTTTTGATGAAATCAGCCACAAAATCGTTCTTGTCAAACGGCTAAAGAATGAAACCGCAGTCGCCGCAGGTAACTTATCTCAAATACCATGGATGAAGAGAATGATCATCAAACACGCTATCCGAAATTATATCAAACGACAAGAAAAGAAAATTCGTGCTCGCCGAGAGAATTAAGTTTCGTTACCCTCTGACGTCATAGATTTGCACTGTTGCCCGCTCAGAGCCTATTGGCGGGAAACAGTTTTATTGTTAGATGTCATGTGACCTCGAAGTAACCAATGAGAGCGCGCGCTGTTGGGGGAATTCTTCAGCTGTATAACAAGACCTCTTGTGTCTGCCCACCTTAAAGCTTCTATATGAATAACTGTTAAACGGTTCATAATTGCACCGTCGTCTTCATGGAACGCCTCGAAAGCCCACTTGGTCGGACGCAGGAGTGCAGTATTGGTCTACCGTCTTGGTGTGCCTGGTTCGAATTCGGCCAGTACAAAGATCTTTTCATGTTTCTATTTTGCTGAGGATAAAAAGTGGCTGTTCATATTGTCTTTGGAAATTTATATCTGGCAAAAATATATCTGAGAACTAAAGTGGATTGATACTGATTACACCATCAAAATGGTGCACTACAGCAATAAAAAGTGAACTCATTCAAGGGAATTCCTCTTGCTGAAAAATGTGTTTGTCTAGCGCGGTATCCAAATTGCTGACAAGTGACTTCGCCAAAAAAGAAATATAAGTTATACCGAAAATATAATGTCCCGACAAAAAACTTCTTCTATTCAGCCAGTTAAAAGTGGGGTTACTCCAAAGCCCAGTTGAATGATAAATTCTTAAATCTACCGACCACCCTATAAACGGGCTGATAATCGTCTCGTACGTGATCGTTCTATCATAAACTTTTGCAATTCAAAGCGACTTCTGAATATATTACGCCTGCTAGCTAAGAAAGGATATCTTTGATATGCCCGAACTTTGCCAAGGTCAAATACGCTCTTTCGGTTACATTTAATGATGACTGATGACCCAAAGTCTGTGGAAACACCCGCCTTATGTCGCCTGCCCACAACATTCCCGTTCTCCCAAACTTTCACTCGTGTTTCTAGAACTCGATAGAAACATGGTACATGATTTCTATTTCTTAATTAATAAATGTAACTGATTATTTCA
>NC_090896.1:28032611-28040111 GCF_036669925.1 Montipora capricornis
GTTCACCTAGACACGCTTTGACAGGTACTCATCAAATGACGTCATAAAAACGGCCACTTTTGTATTTGAATGGGTTTGATTGACAGCTGATTGATTTGCATTATAACCCTAACCCTAAAAACCACACGGAGACAATTTTGTTGGTTTTTTTTTTAAAAGTCAAAGAAGTTTATAAATGGAACGTGAGCAGGGTCCTAGGGACCGCAGCGCCCGTGAAAAGATTTAGTTTGTTATTGTGTGCGTTTTACGTTGTGTGAGACAAGAGAGAAAAAAAAGCGAGCATTGTCCATCACTGCGTGTGCGTTGACGTGAGAGAAAACTATTTACAAGTCCATCAAAGCCTCCGCATTCTCCATGTCGATGTCATCGAAACCGACTTGAGTGTAACCGAACGGGTACGATTGAAAGGTGGTAGCTAGTGTCCCCGACGGGTTTGTCAAAGACCCGTCCTTTAAGCTTGATGCGGGGTCCCACCTTAAGACGTTTTGTGGCCGGATCGCGTGCTAAGAAGTAGAGGTTCAATCAATCATTTATTTTAACACGTTACGTCAAAGAGCTATAAAACTCGTTCAAAATACGATTTTAAAGGATGAGAAAACTAACTTAATATCAATATTATTACAATAACGTTTGGCAAAATGGCGAACCTTCTCGTAGTGTCAGAGACGGAAGCCGGGGGATTACAGCGAGTAACTACACGTACCTTTTACTTTAAATTACCTTACATTGGTCCTTTTTCTTTTTTCACGCCATTTTGCCAAACGTTATTGTAATAATATTGATATTAAGTTGTTTTCTCATCCAAACATGTTCAGTGTGAAGGATCCTGTCTCTCGTGGGCTCCGTGCGGGTGTGGTATACAAGTGTTTGTGTGCGGGCTGTAGTGCCTGCTATGTCGGCGAAACTACCCGGCATTTTTCCACGCGCGTACGTGAGCACACTTTCAGTGATAGGACCTCGCACGTTTTTAAACATTTACAGAATTCTGAGCATTGCCGCACTTTGCACTCTAATGACTGTTTCAGCATCCTAGATCACGCTTCTACCACCTTCCAACTTAAGATAAAAGAAGCCATTCATATTCAATGGGAGAAACCTACACTTAATCATCAACTTTATCATGTTAATTTAAAACTTTCTTTGTAATTTTTTACGTTGTTATGTTTCCTTTTGTTCTTATAGTTCATTAGCATTTTGGTTCACACTATAAATTCAACTCTGTACTTTGTAATTTAAACTGAAGATGACAGAAGTTTCTGTCGAAACATGTTTTTAAATTGAAAAAGTGTTGCAAATATCGGAAACAACGGACGCAGACGACTCGCGCAAGTTTTCTATTAATAGGTGAAGTATAGGTGTTCTCGATTAGTATAGTCATATACGTTCACCTTGGCACACTTTGACAGGTACTCATTAAGGACGTTATTAATAAAAAACACCGCCCCTTTTGTATTTGAATGGGTTTTATTGACAGCTGATTGATTTGCATAATAACCCTAACCCTAAAAACCACACGGAGACACTTTTGTTGATTTTTGAAAAAAACTCAAAGAAGTTTACAAGTGGGACGTGTGCCGGGTCCTAGTGACCGCAGCGCCCATGAAAATTTTTAGTTTGTTAGTGTGTGCGTCTTACGTTGGGGGATACGAGGGAGAAAAAAAGTGAGCATTGTCTGTCATTGCGTGTGCGTTGACGTGAGTAGATGACGGAAAACTATTTACAAGTCCATCAAAGCCTCCACATTCTCTAAGAAGCATCTGTCAAGAGAAACATGGCTTGATATAAAAGAGAGGCACACCTCACAAAGTCGTAATTGATTGTAAATGTCACATTACCAAACTTATAGAAGAAAATGATTTTACTTTCCGTTCATTTCATGGTTCTTAATAGAAGCAACTGTTCTAAATCCTGGTGTTCAGTTATGTCGTCTGCCGTTTCTGAAGCAAAGTGAAATACCAATTAACCCATAAAGAGATCACAGATTAGTGTCCATCTGGAGACATAACAGCTTAATAAACTACCGTGTGCAACAAAATAAGCAGTCTTACATAAAGTACCAATAAAAGTAAGGAGCAAGGATGGCGCAGTCGGTTAGTGCGCGACCTTAGTGCAAGAGGTCCTGAGTTCGATTCCCGGATCTCGCATCCTTGTTTCCACTTCTTTCCTTTCCGTGTAGCTAGTAGCTTTAAATACCCGTAAAACGGAGCACTGATGGAGAGGGGGGAGTAAAATGAGCGCACCGTCGACCTCAGGTTTGTCAGTTGAATTACTGTTACGAGTTATCGACGTTAAATATGGTTACTTTACTTTTACTTTACTTTAAATAGCTTTTATTCGGAGTGGGTTTTAATGGATTTTCGTAAAACGGAAAACCAAAGAAATTACTTTGGCCGACTACAAAGGACACAATCATCCCTTGAAAGAATCAAAACAACCGAAAAATGACCGTTATTAGTTTACATTGGGTGGCAAAGGGTGCCAATATTGTGCGCCTATCACTTTGTGCAGTTATGCAAAACCAGTTAAAATCCGAATAATCTTGGACTTTCAAGACCAAAAACCGCCGTAAAAAGTCTTTCGCCCGGCATCAAGCAATGCGAAACTTGGAGCTCAAAGTTGTTAGGCTTTCGTACGTTTTCGTTTTCTCTCTGAAGGCCAAGTGTTCTTTTTATTATTAATCTATGAGTGACTGTATTCTCTTTACACAAAATTTCTTTCTTTTATAGACGAAAGGAAACTGGATCGTGTTCTTCTTGAAACCGAGCGGAATCGGCAAATGGCCAACCAGATTGCGCAAAGAACTTTTACGGCATCTCACAGTTCAGAAAAAAACATCCTTCCCACAGGTCCTCAGGTAGTGGAGCTCAGAGCCGGTTATATTACAGCTCTTTCTTTTTGGAAGCTGTTGAACTAAATATTTAATCATCCTTCTCTCTCTGGTTTAGCCATAGTTTGGAATATCTGAGGATGACAACACTACACCAAAGCCACGCTGCGATATGTTACGCTAGGCAAGCCATACCACGCAACTTATTCGATGAATTACAATCCTATCCAGATATAGAAGCAACATTCATAGCATTTTTAAGCCCAGAGAACAGTAGTGAAGGGGAACAACACCTGGCACCGTGCCTTTCACTTTTGATCAACATTGTTCTTACTTTCATAATGCTCGCTTTGTACCTTATAGCGGACCAATTAACTGCTTACAAGACGCTAACATAAAAGAAGAGGGAGGTACCTCGTTGTCGAAGGCTTTCTTTAGAGGTCCAGTTTACATGTATGATTCGTGTGCCTACATGATATGATGTTTCTCGAGACTTGTAAATCAGACATATTAATGCTTTTTTCAACGCCTTTTTTGACACTTCAAGCCATACAAAATATCCTGTTGATATGTACTTTTATATTTTGACTGCATACAGGCTTGGGTCAGTAGAGGAATCAGCGTGGAAGAATGCCTTTTAACATGCGAGGAAGCCAAGCTGTGCGATCTCTGCAAACCTGAAAAACCATGGAAATTTCATGGCGCGAGATACTTAATCCCATTTTCACTTAAGTTTCCTCATTTTGAGGTAATCACACAGTATTTATCTTAAAGTTTTCACCTTTTCTACTAAAAATTGTAAAACGTTCTTGTTATCTACTCAACTACACCGTGAAACCGGCGTTGTCAATGTTTCACATTGTTGTCGAAAATTTCAAGAAACTGGATGTCGTTTGTCGCGATTTCACTTTAAGTGCATGTCGCTTGTTGCATGTCGCTTGTCGCTTGTCGCATGTCGCTTGTCGGAATTTACCCTGGAAGATCCTCTTATTTTGTTCATATGCATTGTAGGTACTCATTCAAGAAACAGGCGATAGAAGGTTTCTGGGCATTGGCGCAGTCTCGAAGGGCTATGAAGACAGTCATTACATGCCAGGATGGTTAGAAGGAACTGTCGGATATCATGTTGACGATGGAAAAATATTCCATGCTGAAAACCCACTCAAGGGAAAAGAAGTCGAAGGTAATATTTCACAGGCTTTCCTTGCAACTTATCAAACTAGCGCGTCGAGTCATGGGATTCGAACCCTGCATTGACACTTTCAGTCGAGTAAGACGGTCAAGCACACCTAAACACAATAATATCATGGTAAGGAAAGTTATAAAAGACATCAAGCTACTTTTCTAACTGATAAGTCTCTTAACTGTTTTATTTTGTACTGTTAATATACTTCAATCAAGGCCACCTTAGAGTTTGAAACAAAAGAACTAAGCTAGAACAGTGCGATTGTTAGTGGTTGGATCCAAACAATTTTGATTCGGTCAAATAACGTTTGAATTTCTTTAACGTTGACTTGAACAGCGCAACAAAGATGTCATAAAAATAATTTTATGCTCAATGCAAACGGACAACTCTTCAAGGTACAGCAGAAGTTGGCGAGAAGAGCAACGGGACATTTCGTGACGCTTATTAAAGTCAGCCTACATCTAATTAGGGTCAATCCTGGACATACAGACAAAGCAACACTATACATATTAAGAAAAAAAAATTTTGAAACTTGCTCGAACCCAACGCAGGCGAATTAAGTGAAAGAAGCCATTTGCGCTGTCCCAAGTGTGTTTGTATTGATCTTTGCTTTGCTTTTGCTTGGTTTGCGGTTGGATATAGATGCCATGGCTTATCGTGGCGATCTGATCGGCTGTACCATCAGGTTCGAGAAGGAAACGGACGGTAAAGTGCCTGTGGTGTTCACACTGAATGGACGACGAATCACGGAAGATGAGATATTGATAGACTACACTCCGGGTGGGAAAGAAATGTACCCTTACATAGGCATGGCTCACCAAGGAATAAGAGTGTTGGCCAAGGTTTGTACGATCAATTGAGCTCATTAAATACAATTTATTTGCTTAATTCTTGGACAGGAACAGCATAATGAGTCAGCTCTATCTAGCTTCCTAATTTTGTCACTTATTAGGAAACAATCGATACAGGAGTAATCGTTGTCTTTTACTTAGTTGAAGACTTAGGAGTACAAAACGCAAAATTACTCAGATTTTTTACTTTGAAATAGATTGATAATGATAAACTTACAACTGCTAGAAAATAAGTGCACAAACGAGTTATGTCTGTGATAAGAGACTTGTTAAGTATTTCAAGTAAAACGATCAAACAAGTCAAACTCCCGATAAAATACAAGACATATACAACTGACATCAAGGAATATCTCATATTAGTATATACTAAAACAGTGGATAGCGTTGAACGCAAGCGCCGATTGGCTACTCAAACTCCTGATATCTTTTGCTATTCACATCCGAGCAATTCGAGCGGAATTTGCGCCCAAAAATGTTGTAATCTTTGCAGGAATAAATGAGTTAAAATCATCTATTGTGCTATATTAGGGCTGTTTATACGAAAGAAAATAAGCCGCGGCTTGCACTGGCCGCGGCTTACTTAAGATGCGAACATTCCGTTTAAATGGTAAAAAATCGAAGTTCACGGCCTATTCCATCCGTAGCTAGCTCAAGCCGCGGCTTATCCTGGCCAAGGGGTTTGGGGCTGTGCTTATCTTGGCCGCGGCTTACCTTGGACGTGAAAGTATTCGTATAAATGTCCGCGGCTTGCTTAAGCCGTCAATGGCTCCTGCGCATGCGCTTGTTTTGTTATTATACCCCAGACTGCCTTTTTTGCTCCCTTCCATTCGCCTGAGAAAATTACTAAAAAAAAATTCACCGAAAAAGTGAATATGAAGTGCTCCGGAGGAGAAACAGCTTCTCAATATTTGTAGTGGTATTGAAATTGCTGAGCAACTTGATAATTGCGTCACTTCAGCCAGTGTAAGTTCTGCAGCACACCGCAAGTGTTCGTCTACGACTTCACTGCATCGATACAAGATAACATGTAAAAATTTAGTTTAATAATTTTTCTTCGCTTGTTTGCTTACTCGAGCCATTTATCTTGTAATGTCATAAAAGTCTTGCCTCACAATTAATTACCCCAAAACGAAGCATCAAAATAAATTACGTCATTATTGGACCAGTTGGCCGCGAACCATTTATACGAGCATTTCGCGTCTTATGTAAGCCGCACTCGTATAAATGGCCTTATTAACTCACTGTTTTAGTATATACTAAAACAACTATTGACCTCAGTGTCGGTGGCTAGTGGTGGATATTAACCTCACCGCGAATATCCACCACTAACCACCTCCACCTCAGTGAATATTTATTAAATCTTAAAAACGAAACTACGGATATCAGGTTTCCAGGATTTTCATTGGCTAGCCGGACACAGGCTATCAGTTCTTATACCTTCTGTACCTAAAATGGTCAAGGAATACGTCAGCAATAAAGCGAAACAATTGTGGCTGGCTAAAATCGCTTCGCACTGGAGTTAAATTAAAAAGAAGTCCTTGAACTGTTACAAAAAAAACGCAACACCAGAGAGCACAAAGAAAGCCACAAAGTATGGCATCAAAATATTTCAAGGAAGCAACTTGAAAACTTTATTTGGCAATTTAAGCATCTGTTTAATAACGCGAAGCAAAACAATGCAAGTTGAAGCAATTTACAGTTACAAATTATCTGTACATGGCAACATCCGGTTTCGTCTTTCAAAATAAAGTTAGGAAGATCTGTCTAAAATCTTGCGCGTGTTTTTAATAAAGGGAGTTTAAGCACGCGCGTTTTTGAGACGCGGACGGCAACCGGAAGTGACCTGTTTTCCCTTTTAACTTGTCTTCACACAACCACATTTCATTGTCAAGTTTCTTTTCTCCATTAGAGATGATTAGTATAAAAATCTGGGAGACACAACTGTCCTGGAACGCGAATTGGTCTCTTCCGGTTGCCGTCCGCGTCTCAAAAACGCGCGTGCTTAAGCTCCCTAGTTATTCCACTCGTGCTTGTTGGATATGCGTATGATTATAGCCAACTCGGCGACCAGCCTCGTTGGCTATCTATCCTTTTCTATACAACGCACCCTCGTGGAATCATTAGGGAGCCTTAGCAAAGACAACAGGAACGGCAACGGCAACGAGAACGTTATCTCAAATTATTATATGGCTCTGTCTCACAATGACTGGGAACTACCAAGTTCACGAATTTGATTGGCTGAAATCGATATTGACCGCGGTCTAGATTTTCCCATCTAGACCGGCATCTAGACCGGTAAGGTTTTGCGGTGAAAAGATGCAAACTAAAATGCAAAAATATTGAGTATTTTCTTCTACCAATATTTATTTATGGAAGTGCCAAACAGCATGATGACAAAAGAGAGGATGACGAGCAAACTTTGACAGAATTAAGTTCAGCTCATCGCCACTCATCGCCGTTCGCAAACAAAATGTCAGTTAGTACAAACCAGTTACATTAAACGAATTAAATTGTTCTTGTTTGCCATATAATAAACATCTTATTAACCGAGCTTAGTCGGTCTGTATGGGAGAATCTTGACCTCGGTCGTGTGTACAGACCTCACTGCGTTCGGTCTGTACTCACGACCTCGGTCA
>NC_090896.1:28047611-28060111 GCF_036669925.1 Montipora capricornis
TATCGTACGTTTCTCGCGGTTAGGCCATCTCGTTCGCGTCGTACAATGTGGGCGAAGTATCCTAAAAATAAATTGGTACTAGGGGTTGAAGAGTGAAAATAGAGAATTATAGATTCACATTTGTGCGCTCGCGTTATCAAAAATTCTCAAATTTGGTGATTTCACGTCGTTGTTGAGCAGGGTACCGCACGACTTTGTGCTAAAATGCATGCCGCACGTGCAACACGATTATTTTTCCTCTTTTAACCAATCATATTGTTGTTTCGTGGCGTTCTCGTTGACGAGCGCGTTGTAGATTGTAAATTCCCTATTAGGGAGCTTTAGCAAAGACGACGGGAACGGCAACGAGAACGTCATATAAAAACATAAGTTCACGTTATTGCGATCACTTCACGACTATTCCAAGCTTTTTAATACGACAAAGGTGTGGCAGTCCCTCAGAAATGAAACTGTTACTAGCGGCGCTTAATTTAGGGGAGAAAAATGAGAATTTATCTCCAAGTGCTGACGTTCTCCATAACACCTCAAACTTGGTTATTTCACGTTGTTGCTTTGCTGACGACGGCAAAGAAATGGACAAAAATGAAAAAAGCACGTGCAGGGCGTGCAAAGCTATTGTTTTTGTCTACTGAATATGCAAATTCGTAACGTTCTCGTTGCCGTCGCCGTTGTCGTTGCTAAAGCTCCCTATTAGGGAGTTTTAGCAAAGACGACGGCTACAGCAACGAAAACGTTAGTCCAAAATATAACTTAGCGCTATCGCAAGTATTTCTCGATTAATCCGTCTTGTTCACATTGTATAATACAGGCGAACTATGCTGTAAATGGATGGGTACGAACGGTTTTAAAGTCAAAACTGAAAATGACTTTTTCATTGTTATATGCTCACGTTGTCGTAAAAACCTAAAATTTGGTGATTTCACGTAGTTGTTTTGTGGCGTACGGCAAAGAAATGCACGGAAATTCGTGTTGCACATGCAGCACGAGCATTTTTCCTTTTTCAACCTAATACGGAGTTAAGAGCTACGACGCAGCGATAACGAAAACGTCATTTAAAATTGCAAGTTCATGTTTATTAATCTTTTCGTCATTATGTCGGTTTGTCTAACTTTTTAAAACTAGCGCAACTTTCCAGGAACTGAATTAGGAGTTGCGGTGTTGAAGCTACGACAGAAAATTCAAATTCCGCTGGCTTGTGTTCACGCTCTCAGTAAAACTTGAGAATTGGTCATTTCACGTCGCAGATTTGCCGAAAACGTGAAAGAAAAATGCACGTGCAGAGCGTGTAAAGCTATTGTTTTTGCTCATTAAATATGCAACATTTGTGACGTTTTCGTGGCCGTCGCATCGTAGATCTTAAACTCCCTATTAAGGCCATGTTACACGAAGCAATTTTTCTTGCAACGATGATGAATAAAATAACCTTTCAAGTTGCAGAGGGTATGTTACACGTTGGCAACTTCTTTCGCAACTTGCAACGCGTACAATAACAAACAAGATGGCGGACGCGCTAAGTCGCCGAGATCTTGCGAAAGATGAGCTCTGATTGGCCCATTCTGAGAAAATTGCGCTGCAAGTTGCAGAGGGGATGTCATACGCAAGCAACTGTCTCGCAACGTTGCGAAAAGTAGGGGGTCGTTCTACTTTTCTCGCAACTCGCAACGCAACAATTCCATGGGGTGTTACACGTGATTTTTTGTCGCAACTTGCAACGCAACGTTTGTTACGATGCGAGCTGCAAGAAATATTGTCTCGTGTAACATGGCCTTTAGCGAGCTTTAGCAACGACGACTGGAACGGCAACGAGAACGTTAACTGTTTTTCAATCTTTAAATCAGAGTCTGTTTATTTAGATACGTCCCAGTAGAGAGATCGCGGATCAACAGCAGATTTTCCGCACAATCACAAGGGAAAAAGGATCACGTAGCAACGATCTTCAACTTGAGCAAGTGCTTATCGCCATGGCTTTAAATGACATAAAGGAGATGAAAGAGACTGTTGACGCCGACTGCAAAACATTTAAGAAGGAAATGCAGGAGATAAGTAATCATCTGAGTAACGCTAAAGCAGAATCGGAATCGTTGGAAAGTGAACTAGGTTCTTCTTTCAAGCGATTAAAAAGGATGTTTTATGAGGAGAGACCAATCATTACCAAGTGGAAGACCTTTTTGAGCACTGCGGACCGGTGTGATCTCGCAGTTGTAAATACGTGGGCGTCCCAAGCCAAAGAAGAAGAAAGAAAAAGAGAAGTTCCAATCATTGTCGATCTTTTGAGGATGATTAGGAAGGAAATGGAGGATCTTGGTAAGAAGACAAAGGAAAAAACAGATGACATGTTAAAGGAGTTGGCTCAACTTAAGAGTGACGCACAACTTCACCATCTTTCTTTAAAGTCAAAGAAGGAAGGCCTCGATAAGAAGTTCATCGAGTTAGAAGAGCTGATCCAGGGATGCTGCACAATTAAGAAGATCCCACTTTCGATACTTGAGGGCTCCAAGGACTGATTGATTGATCGGAAGCAATCTTTGACAGGTCAAGTGATTTATTCTGTTCGGGGTGGATTCAAGTTTATATTTCCATATGTAAGCTGATTGCAAATGCCAATTCCCGCCTTTTCCTTCAATTTTGGATATAAAACTACGATGTCGAATGTGAAAATCAAGACAAATGTGAAACTTGGATGTCAAATTCTGATGTTGAATTTTGGCGGAGATATAATATCATATTATTATATAAACACCGATGAAATACCAGGTGAGCTTTCCACCAAAAACATGTTATCTTCACACGTGAAAAGATCACTATTGCTATGGTTACGTATAAAAAATGCGCTTTTTGATGCCTTTCGTGAAATGATTTAGTATTTCATTCGTGTTTATATAATAAATAGAACACAACATGGCCACTTGGAGATACGAAATTTCTCTTCTCGATTTGAAAAATATTTCCATTCTCGAAGACAAATTTCACATCTCCTCGGGGCCATGTAATATCCTCTATATATTACATGGCCGGTTGGAGATACGAAATTTCTCTTCTTGTGTTGAAAATATTTCACTGGTTCGCTGCGCTCACTCGTCAAATATTATTCAACACGAGAAGAGAAATTTCGTATCTCCAAGCGGCCATGTAATATTCTATTTATTATCTGAACTTAACACCAATGAAATACCAAATCATTTCACGAAAGGCATCGAAAGGCGCGATTTTCATATCTAACCATAGCAACAGTGATCTTTTCACGTGTGAAAATAACACCTTCATGTGTGAAGATATCATGTTTTCGCGCGAAAGCTCACTTGGTATTTCTTCGGTGTTTATATAATAAAATGTATTATTCTTCCAAAAAAGTATCCTTGCGATCTTTCCTTTAGCATTAGTGATGTACAGGTTCCTATCGTAGACCCTTTAGACCTTTTAGGCGTCACTATCGATAACTCGCTAAATTTTAGCAAACACATTGGCAAGATAACTAAGAAAGTTGGAAATCAGTTAGATGTTTTCAGCAGGCTAAAGAACACGCTATCAGTCTCTTCGAAGATGTGCCTCTACGACTCGTATGTAATGTCTTATTTTACTTACTGTTCTGAGCACAGGGGCATTCTGTCTGCGCGTGCGCGACTTTGAGATCTCTTATGAGCGTATCCGCTGGCCCACCATAAGCAGAAACCAAAATAATGGCGGTCTACGTGGCGAAAAGTTTCGAGTACGTGTCGTTATCTGTGTAGTTTATCTTCCTTGCCTTACGTGTAGACGGTGTCAAAAGATCGAGAAACGGTTGGGCTGTTTATGGCAAAAAGTCACAGCAAAGTGCTTTCGAATAATAAGGGGAAACCAAGTTGTTTTGGTGTGGAACTGTCACGTAGTCAGTAATCTTGCGAAAGTTGCATAATTCGAAGGGCTCTTCAAACACACATAAGCAGACTAGACAGACATTTTACCGCGTTAGTTTTGATTCCAACCTACGTGTTTACCTCTCACTGTTCACTCTTTCGCTGTGTTGGGCATTCTTGTTTGAAATGTGTTAAAATATCAAGAATTTCAGCTACATTATGAAAATAAATGTTCACACCCAAGGTTTACGGTAGCTTGCTTTTTTTGGTTTCAAGTTTGTTGGCATGAACGCGAACAAGCGTGAACGACGGGCCAAAAACAGCAGCTTTGACCAAACTATGGTCTGAGTAAACAGCCAGAAAATAGAGAGTTGGTAATGTTACCACGGGAAAAATGTTTAGAAATTGTGGAACGTTTGAAGCTTCTGACAGAGAGTAAGTCATGTTAAGTCTTGGTTTCGTGTATTGCATGGAGGACCTCCCATTTGAAAATTACTTAGCTTACATGGTGTTAGCTTCAGGGAACTAGAGCAAGATAGCTGGTTAAGATTTTGAGTTTAAGCACATCCCAAATCCCTAGGGAACTAAATCTGAGGACCTGAAATAAATAACCACTGTCTAAGGGCATAGCAAGGTCTATGATTCCCATGTTGTAATTGAACAAGCTGCCCTCTTGAACCTTGTACAACTGTCTCAATCTGTAGGAATGATCCTTCTCTGTGTTCATTTCCAAAGAATCAGACTATTCAAGTTGAAAATTGATTACAAAATGACAACAGGAAATTAGTAAGTTCTGACTAGACCAGGCCCAGGGAACAAAGCGATGTTAAGAGTGACACACCAAAGAGTATTCCTTTTTTAATATCAAGCCCCAAGCTTTTTAAACTTTTACAAGTATAGAACTAAAATATAATTTAGTTTGTTAGTCCTTCGGAAGTATAAGATATGAGGAAATGGTCAACAACTGTATTCACAATAAATGGATATCCAAAACGTAATGATCACGAGTGTTTTTCTTCATATCAACTTGCTGGTCACCTTACTGAGACTATGACATGTAACATTTTATTATGTAGGATGGATGTAACTCCAACTAGTGAAATCTTAACTGTACATTGAATTTATAAGCAACAAAGAATCCCATTTGTATGAGCCTCATGAATTCAGCACATCTGTTAATTTTACTGCAAACAAATTAATTATCTATGAGTGTTTAAGATTCCAATCATAATCCAGAACTCCAAGAGCTTCAAATACGGCTGTTTCACATAACCAATTTGCCCATTTATCTTCATTCACAACTGGTTCTCAAGGTAACACCTTTCCACAAAACTTGACCTCTCAGCCATCACTTCTGTCCATTGCTCCAATTGTTGAGCCACTGCTCATCTATCTAAACAGCAGAGAATACGCTGTCAGTTCTTTTGATCCTAACTTTTAATTCTGTACATGAAACACTTTTTCCAAAGCAAGCTTACTGATAAACCTAAGACATGGAGAATTATGGACACTTTTCGACAAACTGTGATGAGTAAACTCTTCAAATTAAAGACATGCAATATGGAACTCTTTTCATTCTTCTAGATAATTTACATTCCCCTTGTCCTTTCAATTAACAGCCTAACCTTAAAACTAAATAATAATTTGCAGAGTATTGAAGATAATCAAGTGCAGGTTTCACTTATTCTAGACGGTACAACGGGATTTTGGCAAGTAAAAGGTGTTTCCTAACATTTTTTTTGTACAATTATATAACTAACACATACATCTAAAGAAATCGTGATTGGCATTCCTCTACAGGCTAAGGGATACACACTAAAAGCGAAATGTCTGTTCTGCCCTACAGAGCTCGTCTCCAGAATTACAACCAAATCTTTTTGAATGAGTATTCTCACTTATTTCTTAAATCGCTCGTCTAAGAACACTTGCTGAGGTAAATTCAATTGCTGCACAGAGAAAAAAAAACCGATGAGCTTTTAATGCTAGTCTGCTAGGTAGCAGCATACTAATGAAATAAACACGATAACAGAGCTTACGCCATCCGGTTCGAAAACTACATGACAAGCTCCAAATGTGCAATCTTCGACAGTAAACGGTAGTAGTTTGCCTTGCTACAAAAAAGAGCACGCATTTTTTCGGAATAAATAAACCAGATGAAGCGGAGGACAAAGAAACAAACAATACACTAAAAGTGTTCTCGGACTTGGGGGCCGGCGAAAAAAGGTAGTTTAACCGAACTTTTGACTTAAGTTAGCTCTAGGAGACGAAAAAAGCAATTACAAAAATACCTACTGAAGCACAGGAAAAAAAATTGCAAAAGTCATCGTGTATTGAAATGACACTACAACCTTGTTAAAAATGGACAACTATATGCTCTGCACAACAGACTTGGAGAGCAGCAAGACAGAAGACTTTTGTGATCCACGACTTGGAAAATCTATCCAAACTTCCCAAATAAAAATTTGCCAAAAGCTGTTGTAATAACATTGTAATCCTACAAACAGCGCATTTTTTAAAGCCTGGAGTCCCAAGCGGCTGCAAAGAGGAAGAAGACACAATGTTATTTGAAGTAATTTAAAGCTTGGGGGCCGGCGGAATTATGATGAAAACTTACTTCAAAGTTGAAGCAAAATCAGCTCAAATTCAAAATTTCCATCTCATAAAGGGTGGTGTATCTCAGGATCGTGTCAATATGCAGCCCTATGATTCATTATAATAAAGCTTCAACATCTTCAAACTAACCTGCATCATTTGCCTTCTCGTGTGAACATCTTGAACTTCGGTAAATCAAATGCCAAACTCCACTTCTTTGGGCCTTTATCTCGTTTTGTTCGCAATTTGATCATTAAAATATTCTCATCCGAACGCCCAACAAACTCGAAGAATATCCATAGTGTGGATAGAAAAGTGTGTAATTTTGTTACAATCTTTCATCTCTCTTGACAAAATATTTTTCAAAGTGTAGATCGCCCGTTTAAAAACCCGCGGGCAGCGCGTTCAAAATAACAATGGCGCCGAACTCGAATAATTCCATTCCCTTCGCGCATGCTCAGACAAAATGCCCATGTGCTACTGTTCTGCGATTTGGCATAATTGCAATGAGTCTGATAAGCAAATGCTGGAAAGGCTTAACTTGAATATGAGAGCTCTAAGATGTGTCTACAACAAACAGGTGCCCTTTCATGGTGATGATGACTACGGCTTAACTTTGCCCAATTGTCTTCTACAGGACATTGCCATATTAATTTTTAAAGCTGTAAACGGTATGTTACCGGGATATATAAGTGACTTGTTCGTCGTACGCAATAATGTGACGTGCTTGAGAGGCACCAACAAGCTCTTCGTCCTACAACGTTTAATGGTGCCAAAGTGTGGAATTTTTTACCGGATGAATAACGTTCAACGACAATCCATAAGGAATTTTAGAATGCTGTAAAAGAGCAACATTTGTAATGTATAGTTTTCTATGATTCACTGTAATAATTTTAAGATTTCAGGATTGCTTACTTATTGATAAAGTTAGAATGTTAGTTAAATTGATCATGTTTTTATTTTTTATTTTTGATATTTTCATACTTTTCTCGGCATATTAGCATGTACATGCGAGGGGCCTAATCAGCCTCAGCAACCCGAGCTGAAATAAAGTTACCTATCTACCTACAATAGATAATCAGTCTTGTCGTCATTAAGCTTGGGCCGGTCCAACAACATCCACTGACGAAGATCCTCTATGCATCGCTGCATGGCAGTAACTGCCTTAACATGACTTGGGTTAACATGAAATCAGACATTACCAAACATAGCCACCTTTAAACAAAGGGCTAAAATTAAATACGAAACAGAAAAGTTTATATGTGTTAAAACCAATTGCATGGACAAATTTTTATATTTAATAAGAAGTGGACCGTGAGCTTAGTGTTTATAATTGTGTTTATTAAAAACCGGCTCTGCGCTTGGGTTTGTTATTAATGGAATCATATACGTATTATTATTATTTTTTTTGTGGGGGTGGGGGGGGGAACATTTATTTCATTTTCATTTCATTTGTTTATTCAACACCACATAAATTCATCTAAAGTTACAGTGAATAATTGACTAAAATAATGGGAAATAGAAAATAATAGACTAGAATCTTACATAAATAATAATAATAATAATAATAATAATAATAATAATAATAATAATAATAATAAGGAGGATCCAACCATGGAGCTGGTGCGCCAGTTTGAAGACCGTTCAGCAAGGCTAGGTCATTGTTCTATAGTCAAGGAGGCTTTGAAGTATGGGCAAGAGCTTGGAATAAAGCTAAATTTGGTGCACCCTAACCCTACATGCTGTACTGAGGATGGAGATGAGATCCCAGGTACAAAGACCAAACAGCAGTTGAAGCGAGCTCAGCAGGAAAAGCTGAAGAAGGACGTGCGAAGTCAGAGTTGGCAAGGGAAGCTGATCGCATCGAGATGGAGTGACTCCGAGCTGAGTAACGGGTGTTTTGACTGGCTTAAGTGGAAATCCTGTCCATCATACGTGATTGCTGGTATCTATGAGCTGTACGAGCAGATGCTCAATACACGAATCTACCAGAGTAAAAAGACAAGAACTGCTAGGGAACTTGACGTGCAATGCAGACTCTGCGGTAAAGCTCAAGAGTCGGTAGCACATATTCTGGCTGGATGTTCGGCGCTTGCGCAGAGCAAATACCTTCACAGGCATAATTGCGCGTTGAAGATTCTGTTTTTTGAGATGCTCCATAATCTAGAACTCGTAGACACTGTACCACCTTGGTACTCCCCGATCGAGCCAAAACCTGTCTACGAAAGCGCAGATGCAAAAGCCTTTTGGGATGTCCCGCTGTACGCAGACCACGTGGTAGTGAGAGCCAACCGGATAGATGCTAGAGTTGTGGACCACAAGCGGAAGAATGTTACCATCTTAGAGATGAGTTGTCCATGGGTGGACAACAGAGCTGCAAAAGACCAGGATAAGACAGAGAAGTATGCCCCCTTGCGGCTGGAACTAAAACAACAATTCAAAGGATACAGCATAGACCAGCACAACATCATTCTAGATGTACTGGGAGGATACTCCAAAGGACGTGAGAGAACTGTCAGGGTTTTAGTGGGAAGGAAGAGTAAAGAAGTCTTGATAAAGATGCAGAAGTCCGTGTTAACTTCAAGTTTACACATTGCCCGCCACTTCAAGATAATGACATAAGATAAGACACTAGTAGAGCATTTTTTAAGTATTTTAATGTGATATCTCAGAGAAGGAGATTTGAATTTTTTTTTTTCCTTCAAGGTCTACTTAGAAGACATTTTAATGTATTAGTTTTTCTTTTAATTTTCTTATTTCTCGTTGGCCTTTAGGTTACGCAACAGCGCCCTACTGTGCTTTAGCTATCGTTTAGCACTGCTATAATAATAATAGAGTGGTTTTCAATTGAGTGTCGAAAGTAATTAGTTAATTACTTTGGTTTATGATTACTTCACTCAGTGATTTGTTCAAAGTTCTCGCGCCACTTTTTCAACCAATCAGAAGTGAAACCAAAACCAATTGTGGCTCGCGCATGCACATTTTCCCGCGCTTTGTGTTAGCTACGTGTAATTACTTTGAGTTTTGATTGGCTTACCGGATTGCCTCCGTCCTTTTGGATTGGCCAAAGTAATTACTTTGGTTTTGGTTTTACGAAACTCATTCGAAAACCGCTCTAATAATAATAATAATAATAATAATAATAATAATAATAGAGAAGAGAAGTAAGAAGTAATGAGGAGACCTCAGGAAACCCCAGGGCTTATACTTAGAGGTCCCCTCGGAGATGTGTTAGGACTGCAAGACTAGTAAAGACATTCAGTGTATTGAGGTTTATTATTAACATACGGTGGCAAGACTATAAGAGTCGGACGTTTCATACCATTAACTTAGGAAATCAAGAAGCTTTCTTTTAAAGGTGGATAGACTAGGAGAAGACGTAATTGATAATGGCAAAGCATTCCATATCTTTGGCCCTCGAAAGAGTATAGTGAATTGTTTGATATTAGTTCGGCAGGTATGAGGTCAAAAATGAGCTGAGGCTCTGGTATCATAATTATGAATTTGACCACTAGTCAGAAGTCAGAAGTAAATTTAACTTTTGCGGTACAAAAGGAATTCATTTTAAAAGTATCTAGGATATTCAATTGTGCAAATAAAGGTGCGGAAGGTACGCGATGATTAGAATTTGTCATAGCTAGCACAGCTCGTTTTTGAAGAAGAAAAATGCGATTTAAGTTTGTTACATTAGTAGAAGACCAAACTGTAGTACAAGTAGGAGCTCCAAAAAGCTTACACTGGGTTGCCTGTGGTACGCGTTACACAAAAAAGAAGGCACTGAATTGGGTGGTATTGAACTGCAGCGTCCTAGTTAATTTTTGCAAGTGGGACGTCATTAAGACTATTTGAGGGGTCACCCACATGTCGCGCCAGCAGAGGTCCTTTGGCTCACACGTTTACACGTTTAATTATTTTGTAATGTTCTTTCCCATTTTGAGGTCTTTTAGCTTTTTAAGCTTTGGTAATAAATTCAGTTTAAGATAACAAAACACGCTCTTGAATAAAATTCACTCGTTTCTTCTTTAAATAAATAGTCTGCAAAAAACTAACTGCAACTGCTCTGACGGACGTTTTCCAGCATGTCTTGCAGTTGCCCTAAGCAAACGTTTATTGCACACTCTAAGAAAGGACTGAAGGTGTTGTTTCCGCTTCTTAATTCCTCTTCTTGTCAGTCTAATCTGATGCCAGGTCAAAACATTGTTTTGCTTTGCGTTTGCACCAGAAAAAGACAAGCCAAAAGATAGATGAAGATAAAAATTACATAATTTTTATATAATTATAACTCTGAATCGAATTCTCATCGAAAGATTAATGACAATCGATCTTAAAAACACGACAATTTCTGCAGTTTCTAACTTTTATGAATAAACGGAAGGTCATGATGTTTTGTCAAAAGGAAGAAATTGATCACGTGCGGGGCAACCATAAAGGTGCACGTGATCACCTTGTGTCAACTGAATGAACTACAGGAAAGAATGTTAATCGTTTGTCGTTTTCAAAGTAAAATTAAACAACGTACTTTTTAATTTTGTTGTAATATTTAACTGAATATTTAGATTTCATCTGTCGGGTCAGGAAGCCTTTTTTGTCGGGTTCCTGAGAAACGTATCTATTTTGACTTCAGGGTGAACTATTCACACAATCGAGAGGTTGAGTGGCCATGTAATTGAAAATCTAAACATCTATGAGATACAAAAACAGACTTGCGAATTAACGCAAATCACAATGCTGACAAGCACAAAAGCAGAGGAAATGGTTAAGTAAATATGAAGTTTGTTACTATTTGAATGTTTTTGGGTTGTAGTAAAGGGATATATTGTTACGCAAATTATGTAATTTCATGACACTCAAAATTAGCAAAAAGCGTGAGTTTCATGTAAACAATCTTCGCACTCGCAAGTCGTAGCAATAAATTGGATTTACCAGAAAGTTAAAGAAATATTGTTGGCTTCCCAAATAAATTTCGACTTGCATTACAATGACAAAATCATTTGTCGGAGAAATAAAATTCCTGTCTCCTCGCGCAACGCACGTATGCAAATTTGTTAACTCAAATAAAAATAAAGATTTTTTTAAACGATCTATCCGTAGATATTTTTTCATAATTTAATATTAGCTGTCAAAATTTGCACAACAGTCAAATCATAAAAATAGCAACGCACGCAACAAATTTAGTCGCATTTACCTCTTCGTCGAATTCTAATGCTTAACACAGGTATTTTTAGTTATTGTGAAAATCTTTCTATATTCGTTAGCAATCATCCTTTCAAATTTCAGAGAAATTGACCGGACAAAGGGATGTCAAAAGGCCAAGTGGATGTTATGCATAATAGGGCAAGTTCGCGCGATCAAGTTGCGCGTGTGACCCGTTACAAATATTTTTTTCACAAAATGTTCCCGAATCGTCAAGTATCACCACAGATGACAAGAACATCATTCTAAAAGCTTATTTTAAGAAAAAAGTAGGTTCTGGAGGAAATTGTGAGAGTGGAAATCAAGTTTACGCCCCATGGGATATATATATTTAATTAAGTTAACACAACAGAAAGAAGCTTACCCTATTTTGACACGAAAATGCTTTACTATTGCCATAAAGTTAAGCTCGCATATTACACAACATGATGAATTCATAAAAGCCACCTTTTCCAGCGAAATATTTTTTGAAACAAACAACATATTTGTTATAAGAGGCAAAAAACCCTTCCTATTTCATTACGTGCGTGAAGACAAGAAACTCAATCGTGTCAAATTACACTCCGTATCAAAAACGCAACTAAATAAATTTCCTACAAGTGTTCAGCATCAAACCCTTAACTGGAAAACCTTTACTTGAATTATCAAGCAAAAAATGGGCAACAAACTTTCTTTCAAATAATTTTTGACTAACAAGAATTTGTGAAATTTTCAATTGTTACCAGAAGACTGTGCAGAATTGAGTACAAACAAATAAGCCAGACAACAAAGATCACAGATTACAGATCAGGTCCAAGTCTCTGTCTTTGTTAAACTCATCAGTTACTAGAGAATTTTCCATTTGATTTCAGTGTTGTACAAAACACCACACTTGTACAACAT
>NC_090896.1:28070111-28072611 GCF_036669925.1 Montipora capricornis
CACAGCACGCAAGCCGAGTAGACGTTGTTTGGGAAGAGTACCACCCAGAAAGTTTAAAAGCTGAAACAAGAAGCAAGAGAGGAAAGGGAGTTAGGAGACGTGTAGAGCCTTCCACCGCAATTCCTGGGAACTGGAAAGAGTTTTTGCGCATTGATGAAAATAAAGTAGAGCTATTCTCTTTCCTTGCAACTACTGCAGTAGTATCCATCGACTGCAGCAAGCAGATTATCAGCACACATCGCACTGAGGTACTTTGTAATCAATCCAGGGATGTCTCAGGGCTTGCTCCATGCACACATGAAGAAGCAGACACGAGGATCATTCTACATCTGGAAGATGCTGTGAAAGAGGGAAAAACCAAAGTTTTCATACGTACAGTTGACACTGATGTGGTAGTATTGGCAGTGACATCAGCTCAGCGCCATAACAACGCTGAAGTATGGACTGCTTTTGGAACCGGAAAATGCTTCCGTTTTATACCAGCTCATGAGATAGCCAGAGCTTTGGGGCCTGATCGGTGTATGGCATTGCCAATGTTCCATACTTTTACCCGTTGCGATACGGTGTCGTTTTTTGGAGGAAGAGGTAAAAGAACTGCATGGGACACATGGAAAGCCTACGATGACGTTACACCAGCTCTTTGTTCTTTGGCGACCACTCCAGAGTCCGTGGAGAGTTTTATTAAACCACTGGAGCGATTTGTGGTATTGCGGTATGACCGCACCAGTAACTTCGAATGTGTCAACCAGGCCCGGAAGCAACTCTTTACACAGAAAGGCAGATCAATAAAAGGTATTCCCCCGTAAAAGGCAGCTCTCATACAGCACACTAAGCGAGCAACTTACCAGGCTGGGTACTGCTGGGGTCAAGTAATGATTGCAGCTCCAGAGCTTCCATCGCCGAGTGATTGGGGCTGGACAAGGAAGGAGCCAAATGGTTGGGAAGTATGCTGGACAACTCTGCCAGAAGCTACAAATGCTTGTAGAGAACTTCTGCGAAGTGGTTGCAAGAAAGGTTGCAGACATCAATGCAAATGTCTAAAGGCAGCACTCCAGTGCACTGCACTTTGTCATTTTGGTGGACTTTGCTCCGAGAACTAGTTAAAAAACATCGCAGTCTCTCGCACATTCTATCTTTGAAATTTAACTGACGCCAAAGAAGTATAAATCGGGCTGTCATCAAGATACTTTGTCAGAGTAAATAAATTAAAAAAAAGATTTTAAAGGCGTGATTGTGATCTTTGCTATCTGATAGGTCATTACAATGTTTTTGGGTGTTTAAAGATGTGCTGCTTAAATCACAAAGGCAAAAATAAAAACAAAAAATTAATATATGTTACCAATATGGTGGCCATAATATAAAAACAATGTCACCATGGCAACAGGAATTGTTGTCATGGCAACAGCAATTAGTGATCAGACAGCTGTATTCATTATAAATAATAAATATGGCATCATTTTTAATTTGCTTAGAGCTGCTTTCTTCTCTGTATTGCAATTTTTAGTATATCTTTAGAAGCCCTGATAAGGTTACATGATGCCTGGAGGACCTATGACTAGCACAGAAACGAAAGGAAGGCGAAAGAGAACAACAACGACATAAAAGAATATCAGTAATAGCTCATACTTGGTGGAAGAAGTTACTCCAAAAATTCTTTCCTTGGGCACTAAACCGTTTGTTATTTTTACGGATGCGTCAATTAAAGTAGATGCGTATATTTAAAAAGTAGTTTAATCGGTTTTTCCTTTGTTCAGAAATGAAACTCGAATTTTTATTGTCAACTGGAATTAAATAACAATTATCTGTACTATTTTGGACATAAAGATAAAGTTGAATTGTTTGTTTGTTTGTTTTGCTTTAAAATGCGAGCAAACAAGTGTCTTTTAATTCGTTTGCCCGACTGGTTTTCGATGTGCCTCGACAGTAACAAGAACTGATTTTTCCCATATGTTATAAACACATAAGTTCTCGTAAAATTAGGGGGAAATTTCACTAGCTTGTGTTTTCAGAAGTTTGTTTAAGGCACCTAAAGGTAATTTAGTCTTGGAGCGGATCTTGTTTGAAGTTCGTCCTCTCTTGGTTGCATTGCCGTATTTTGCTGATTCTTGTTCCAAGCCAAGCTGGCATGTTTCAATGAAGTAAATCAAAATGTGAATGATCTCGTTTTCAGAGATAAAGTGGAATAAAGTACATCAGCAAAACTCTTTTTCGACCTTGAGCTGACAAAGTTTTTTTATGGTTTCTAATTTTAGCGTGATTCCTATTCGCTGGGTATTGACAGTTGACTCTGAAATGGCTTTTTTCCTTTTCCATTCGCTCGCTGAGGGTATGCTTGTTTTCTTTTAAAACTCGTGCGGTTCAACAAAAATTCATTGCCAAACTGGTGAATTTCACAGGAAAAACCGATATCGCACCCATTGCTTTGTGATTCATGCGATATCGGTTTTTAGCGTAAAATTTACCATGGAATTCAGTAGTTAGGCAATGAAATTTTCTACAG
>NC_090896.1:28077611-28082611 GCF_036669925.1 Montipora capricornis
GTCGAAACATGTTTTGCAAATTTAAGAGTGTTGTCGTTTTCGTTAAAATTTTAACGTAAATATTACGCGCCAAATGTGGCATTTGGAAAGGAATTCTGTCTTTTCAACTGGAACTGGTTCTTAAAACCCGTATAGACTGAACACGTATTACATATACATTCTTGATAAATTGTTACCTGGTAAAATACAAATTCACTGACTATTAGCTATGAGTATTTGTAATATCATAATTATCACAATGACATATAATTCGGCTCGGATTGCATGGTGAAATTACAAATGGTCGTTTCACTTCGATGAACATTTCATTCCTGAAACAAGAGTACGTGGTGTACGGATCCTTCCCAGATGTCACTTCTATGAATGCAAAATAGAACCGAGAAAAAAATTCATATAGACGTATTTAGTGTTAGCCTCTTTATCAGGTACAAACCAGTGATAGCTTCAGATCAAATTAATCAATAGTCCTGTTATGCAAAACAATAAATACAGTGCGGATTGCGGCTCTTCTTCTACCTTGCCGTTTTACGCGCAGCACACGACTAGCTGAACGCCTGGTTTTAGCAGTTAATCTATATCTTCCAATCAGCGAGCCCTTTATAACTAACAAATCAGAACGTGCTATGCTTGTTTTAAGACGCTATATCATTGATTCTTACATCAGAACTCGAATCTGTAGCTCTCCTTTTGAGCTCTTCGAAAACGCGCTCAAAGCAACTGACGAAGGATTTCATTATTTGGTTCCGAAATCGGTCTTGCATTTTAAAGCTGAAAGACAGTTGTTTTCAGAACTCTAATAACCAGCCACCGATTGTTTCTTACAACGAGGAAAAATCACTCAAGGATATTCTTGTCGGTACAAAACTTCTTTCAAACACACAACAATCATAAAATCAAGCAAGCGTTTAGTTACAAACTTGAAGGAAATTTACATGCGATCACCTAAATTGACTCCACACAGTAATCGCGCAATTTTAGCGATCACAACACAACTGAGTCTACAAAACAGTACCCTGATCACCTGCATCCTGAAACTGATCATTCCTACAACGAACGTGGAAGCAGAGGTGGGTGACTTTAAAGTCTACGAGTCCTCTGCTTCTATGTTCGTTATAGGAATGATCAGTGTCAGAATGTAGGTGATTAGGGTTCTGTTTTGTAGACTCAGTTGTGTTGTGATCGCTAAAATTGATATATGGGCGACATTTTCAAGTGACTCATTGTATATTGGAATCTCTATCCACCCATAACGAGAACAAAAGTCCTGTTAACCGATATTTGCTCTGTTTTTGGTGAAGTGTGTTAATCCGCTTTCTGTGTTAGCATGCTGTCCATTCAACTAGGATGACCTGAACTTAGAACATAATTTATTGACATCCGCTGCTATCTAAATAACGGGAATACATGTATATGCAAACGCCCACCTTCCGAGGTGGAATTTGCATCCGCACACCAGACAAAGTGACATTTTATGAAAGGGCTTTTAAACATTTCCCTTCGATGTACATTTCTCTTAAACTAGTACGCTCTTGTGAGTGATTTAGTATAGAAGACATGGAAGGACTTCCTGGGAATCTTAATGATCCAGTTATGATCGCAGCCTGCCTCGCATGACTCGGCACCGAGTACCTGCGGTAAGTCTGTTAATGAACACCACCTAAAGGCATATGTACACTGAGGCAATGTTGAATTTTTTTTTTAAGAGTTCCAAATAACATGAAGTTCCGCTATCACGTCAAGGCAGATCGCAGATTAACTGAAGTATCAGGGACAAATCGGAAATAGCAAATTAATGTGCAACAGCTGTAACGAAACTTGTGTTTCACTTTACTTTATTGACTTTCAAAACCTTGGTTGTACGATTATTTCCTAAGCGACATGAAATCCATTCAATTATATTTTACGCCTTAATTTAACAAAATAACATTCACATCATTTTTTTGCCTTTGAAGTATGTTGCTGTTGAACCAAACAAACCAAATATGCTAAAATAAGTACCTTTCACCAATAGGTGACATTTATTTCCTCTTTTGGGTTTATAAAAACTCGCCAAGCCTTGGTTTACCATTCATTCTACAGGTGTAACCTGTTAGGTAAGAGTATTCAGTCATACAGAGAATCCATGTTTATCAAATTTCATATACAGAAGTTAACTATATTTTCGTTTTGTTGTAGGGGGCATACAAAACGTCTTCAAGTGGCTTTTTAAGTAAGTAAGTACCAGTTATTTATGTTTATTCTTTTTCTGCAAAGTAAAAGCAAATTCTTATGATTTAAATCTCAGCCGGTGAGAACCAACTGTCCGCTTTGGCAACCCGGAATATTGAGAACTCCTCGAATTTGACGAAAGACTTTGGAAACAGTAAACGACTACCGCCTAAAGCTACTTTATACCACATATTCCAATTCTAGAAGCATAGTTAAAAGTTTAAGTCAATTAAAACTAGTTATTTTCAAGCACTTCTTACAAAGATTTTCAGCGTTATATCTCCAGTACAGCTGAACTTCCTTATTTCGAACTCGAATATTTCGAATTCTCGGCTATGGCTTACTAATTTATGTTCATTTTCCTTGGTTTTGCCCCTATTTTTTGAATCGTTTTCGTTATTAATTAACCAAGCCAAATTAACGGAGGCTTGGAAATTTAGTTTTGGATTAAAAAAGGCTGTCCCAGCCTCTGTTCACCCTCTATATTGCAATGTTTTTGTTGTTTAGGCCACCCCCTTTTTATTTTTCTTTTACCGTCGTCCGACCGACCCGAATTTTTGGCATTTTCAAAAAAACAATTACGTAGTTAAAGCACTTTTTCAATTTAAATAGTTAATTCCTTTTAATCTGAAAAATGAGCGTAGTAACGCATCGCAACGCGGAAAGCTTTTCAGTGAGGTTTCTGAACAATGGAAGACCGCCATACGATATATGAGACTTTTTGGCTCCAAAGTAAAGGAGAAAATAGCGAAAATCTCTCATTTTTAGGCTTTCGCCTGCCTGCTATTTTTTACTCGGCAACAAAACTAACGAAACGCTAAATACGCAGACTAGTAAGGATAATCGTTCTTTTGTTTTTTTTTTCAAAATACTTTCATTCAAACTATACACAACGAGGCAATTAAAACCTAAGTTTTCTTTATACCTTAAATGAATTCACTAGTTATTGTCAAAAATAAAAACCATTTTTATCAACCCAGTGCATGTAATGGCTTCTTTGTACTAATGGGACAAACTTTTAAACTGGGCAGTGTTAACCCTTATTACAAGCGCAACTCGCATTGCGCACGCCAATTTTATAAAAGGATTTTGTAAGACGTCTTACACGCTGCACGGCTTTAAGAGTTTCTATACACAAGTCTGTTTTAACCTACGCAAGGCGTTTGAAAGACATCTTCGATTGCACAAGTCATTTGTAAGAGTCTCGGGTTGAATAAGGCACTTTTAAGAGCATTATGTTACACGGACATTTTGTAAGGTTCTAAGATGACACGAGGCGTTCTTACAAACATCCATAACATACTGCGCGCAGAAGCACTTACACACAGCATTGGAAAGCAGTGTTACACACGCCGTTTCTAAGCAGTCTTACAGACGGCTTTTGTAACAAGACTTAGACACAGCGTTTGTAAGCAGTTTTACACACGGCCTTTTTAAGCAGTGTTACACACGGCCTTTGTAAGCAGTGTTACACACGGCCTTTGTAAGCAGTCTTAAAGACGGCGTTAGCAAGCAGTCTCATTGACGGCGTTTGTAAGCATTCCGAGCAAAGCAGTAAAGTTCAGTTGAGATAAGTTAATTAAACAGTTACAACGCCGTTAGAACTAAGTAGTGTTAGAATTTGATTCCTTATAACTTCCTAACCCCAAGATTGTTATGTTGATAAATTGTTAAAGGATGATGTTTGTTAGTTAAGCGCTTACAAAAGAAACAAGAGTTACATAGGGTGCTGTCTGTTTCTAGAATTATATAGGTTGTTTTATGCTTAAGTTTATCCCTGTTTTAACATAGGGCCTCGTGCACAGGTGCTGAATATGATCCGAATATTCTATATCTTTCAATAAGCGAGTGGCGAGCCCTTTACTGAACTAACAAATCAGAAAACGCTATGCTGGTTCAAGAGACTTGATTCTTACTTCAGCACTCGAAACTAGCTCTACTTTTCGAAAACGCTAAAAGCAACTGACAAAGGATTTAATTATTTGGTTCCGAAACCGGTCTTGCATTTTAAAGCTGAAAGACAGTTCTTTTCAGAACTCTAATAACCAGCCACCGATTGTTTCTTACAAGAAGGAAAAATCACTCAAGGATATTCTTGTCGGTACAAAACTTCCTTCAAACACACAACAATCATAAAATCAAGCAAGCGTTTAGTTACAAACTTGAAGGAAATTTACATGCGATCACCTAAATTGACTCCACACAGTAATCGCGCAATTTTAGCGATCACAACACAACTGAGTCTACGAAACAGTACCCTGATCACCTACATCCTGAAACTGATCATTCCTACAACGAACGTGGAAGCAGAGGTGGGTGACTTTAAAGTCTACGAGTCCTCTGCTTCTATGTTCGTTATAGGAATGATCAGTATCAGAATGTAGGTGATTAGGGTTCTGTTTTGTAGACTCAGTTGTGTTGTGATTAGATTGCAAAACAGTCGTATTTTTTGCGAACGCAAGCGACAAGGTAAAATATTATTCAAACAAAAGGTCTTGAGCGAGTGTAGAAACGGCGAGGGGGAAAGGGGAGAGGCTCGCGCGCTTCACACTCGAGGATCATGCTTACGGCGCTTCGTGCCTTCCGAAAATGGAAGAAAACGAGTGTTTTGCAGTCTATGTTGTGATCGCTAAAATTACGCGATTATTGTGTAGAGTCAGTTTAGGTGATCATATGTGAATTTCCTTCAAGTTTGTAACTAAACGCTTCCTTGATTTTATGATTGTTGGGTGATTGTTTTGTACCGACAAGAATATCCTTGAGTGATTTTTCCTTCTTGTAAGAAACAATCG